>NC_053395.1:54621056-54659127 GCF_905171765.1 Bufo bufo
AAAAAACTGAACAACGCAATCGCAGACAAAACTGACTGCAGTTGCGTGCCTACTAGTCTAGCGCGGGTTTCCTGCAATGCACACGAGACGCATCTGGCCCTCACCCGCGATGCCCGTGTGAAGGGGGCCTTAAAGGGGTTGTGTCACTTCAGAAAATGGCATTTATCATGTAGAGAAAGTTAATACAAGGCACTTACTAATGTATTGTGATTGTCCATATTGTCTCCTTTGCTGGCTGGATTCATTTTTCCATTACATTATACACTGCTCGTTTCCATGGTTACAGCCACCCTGCAATCCAGCAGCGGTGGTCGTGCTTACACACTACAGGAAAAGGCACCAGCCTCTCTGGCGGCCGGGACAGTTAGGGTGTGCATTTTCCTATAGTGTGCAATCACATGACCACTGTGGCTGGACTGCAGGGTGGTCGTAGCCATGGAAACGAGCAGTGTATAAGGTGTTAGACAAATGAATCCAGCCAGCAAAGGAGGCAATATGGACAATCACAATACACTAGTCAGTGCCTTGTATTAACTTTCTCTACATGATAAATGCCGTTTGCTGAAGTTACACAACTCTTTTAAAGGGTACCTCCACCAAGTCAGGTAATGCAGGGGGGCAAACTGGGCTGTGCTGTTGCCAAGGCAACCACACAAGCAGGGAGTCTCTGCTATGAGTTCCAGCCTTGCACAGTCTCCCTAGTACCACAGGCTTTGAAACGTTGGAGAGGGGGAAAAAACGCAGATGTGAATAGACCTGCATTCAGACAAATGCAACAATCTGCTCACAATGGAGAAAAACAGCGTCACCTACCAGCCCCTCCTCAGACACACACTGCGGCCTCTCACCTCAAGCTCAGGGCACGTCTGCAGTATCTGGGCGGCGGGCAGGCGGACGTCCAGCCTCCGGCTGTCAATGAGCAGAGGCATGACTGCAAAACTCCTGCTGACTGCTACCAAACTTCCTCTAGAAAGGGGCTGTCAAGCTAATGCGGCCGCGATGTGCAGCATGGGAGCTGTAGTCCGGTGGTGGGAGGGGACAAATAGAAAATGCTAGAGGCAGAACTACAATTCCCGACGCCCCTACGCATCTCAGTCAAGCCAACAGCGCTGTGCAGCATGGGAGCTGTAGTCCGCTGGTGGGAGAAGACAAATGGAGAGTACAGGAGACGGAACTACAGCTCCCGGCGGCCTGTGCACCTCTGTCAAGACGCTAGTCTGCAGCGCTATGTTAAGTCACGGAAACTGACAGACAGGTTCAAACCGGTGTAATGACAGGACAGACTGGAGCTGGTGTTCACGATGAGCGTCCGTTAACAGTATGAATTTTTTAATAAATTTTTTTAAGCAGGCTACTTCATTGTAAGGTCTATGTTGAAACCGGTATGAGCCTAGGGGGCGCTGTTTCTCCTTGTGGAGATGGCCAGTTAGCCTAAATTAGTCTTAGGCTGGGTTCACACCTGAGCGTATTGGATAAGCTCTGTTTACAGGTGTTTTTATCGGGCGTATTTTGGGGCGTTTTTGTCTTTTGGAAACGCGGGTCGTACGCGTGTTCTTGCTATTGACCACAATGAAAAACAGAGGTGTTACACGCGACAATACGCCCCAAAGAAGCTCCTGTACTTCTTGGGGCGTAGGGCGTTTTACAGCGCGTTCGTACGCGCTGTAAAACGCTCAGGTGAGAACCATGCCTATAGGGAAACATTGGTTTTTGCCTGTTGAGCGTTTTACAGCGCGTAGGAACGCGCTGTAAAACGCTCAGGTGTGAACCCACCCTAATTGGCTGGGCAATGCCTCCTGGGGAAAAAAGTATGTAAAATAGCTGAAGTTGGAGCAAGCTGCTTCTTTACTGCCCCCTATGAGACGTGATGATCTATCCTCAGGATTAGCCGTCCATATCTGATGGGAGTAGGACCGCTGTTCTATCAAAAAACCTTACCCCTCGTGACATGACAAAGATCAGCTGGAGGAGGGGGTGTGCTGTGCGCCTTAGCGCAAGCATACTACCACGGGTAAGGTAAAATTACAGGGAGCGCTGCGGGAGAAGCGGCCACCAAATGCGCATGCGCGACCACCAACACAGCCTGACTCACGGACTCCACGCGTGCGCACTGAGGGGTAGGGAGTTCGGATGGTGGTTTGCTGTGCGAGCGACCCCTGGCCGATGGAGCGGACGCGCAGTGTAATCCCAAAGTTTGTGGCTGACGGGAGTACACGCGGCTTGCACCCCCCCTCCTACCGCAGCTAAGGCTCTGTGCGCAGGCGCAGTGTCTCCCGAAGCCTATCTGTTGGTGGTCGCGCATGCGCATTTGGTGGCAGCTTCTCCCACAGTGCTCCCTGTAATTTTACCTTACCCTGTGATAGTGCGCTTGCGTTGAGGCGCACACCCCCTCCTCCAGCTGATCTTCGTCATGTCCGGTGCGGCCGCGCCACCGGAAGTCACGAGGGGTAAGGGATTTTCACGGGGTAAGGTCTTTTGATAGAACACCGGCGCCCGCCCCACTCGTCAGCTGTTTCAGAGTAGCTCCATCCCTTATGTAGCGGACGGATCTGGTAACAGCTGTCACTGAAGCAGTTACCAGCTCCGCCCACCGCACAGTGTTTGGCGCTGTGGTGCACGTCTGCCGTAAACCCCGCTGTTCTCGTTTGTTGCAGATGTTATCTATGTGTCCAGGCTGCAAATTATAGAACACGAATGTGTGGACAAGAATAGGCATTTTGACAGTGGGGCCGAGGTAAGTGCAGGATGCACACGGCCGCTATCCGCATTTTGCGTATTGCAGACTGCAAAGCGGATATGGCTGTGTGAATGCAGTCTTAACTATTAACGTATTCGCACCTTCCTCACCCCTGAGTCAACTAAAATGCTAGTGCATGCCCTCGTCATCTCCCACCTGGACTACTGCAACATCCTCCTTTGTGATCTCCCCTCCAATCTATCTTCAGCTCTGCTGCCCGCTTAATCCAACCCTTCTCTCCCCTCTGCCAATCTCTTCACTGACTCCCATTGCCCAGTGAATTCAGTTTCAAATACTTACAACTACATATCAAGCCGTCCACAATCTGTCCCTTCCTCACATCTCTGACCTGCTTTCTGGGTAAATCCCCACACGTAATCTCAGATCCTCACAGGTCCTCCTCCCCTGTCATCCTCCTCCTCCTCCTCCACTGTCCTCCTCCTCCTCCTCTGTCCTCCTGTCCTCCACCTCCTCTGTCCTCCTGTCCTCCTCCTCTGTCCTCCTCCTCTGTCCTCCTGTCCTCCACCTCCTCATCTGTCCTCCTCTGTCCTCCTCCTCCTCTGTCCTCCACCTCCTCTGTCCTCCACCTCCTCTGTCCTCCTCCTCCTCTGTCCTCCACACAATCGACTACAAGATTTCTCACGTACATCTCCCATAGTCTGGAGCTCACTACCCCCACACATAAGGCTTTCCCCCAACATCCAAACCTACAAGAGTTACCTGAAAGCCCACCTCTTCAGGAAAGCCTACCACCTGCAATGAGCATGCTGCCACCACACAGCCAAAAGAGCAGCCTATACCCTCACCTACTGAGTTCTCCCCTTCCCGTATAGATTGTAAGCTCTTGCCTGCAGGGTCCTCGACCCCTCTGTACCAGTCTGTTAATAGTTTCTTGTATTTTTATATTTGTGTAACCCCAGCTGGATGTACAGCAGAAAAGAAGTAAAAAAAAAAAAAAGAACACAGCCACCAATAGGGCACAAAATTCCAGATCGTCGGATAATGACAGGGAGCAGGGTGGATATTTAAAATCGTGACAATATAAATTAGTACACTTAAAGGGGTTGTCCGGGTTCAGAGCTGAACCCGGACATACCTCCATTTTCACCCAGGCAGCCCCCCTCACTGGCACTGATGGGTGAGCTTTAGCGCTGCCCTAGCCAGTAAAACGGCTAGGGCAGCGCTAAAGCCCGCCCATCAGAGCCGGTGACATCACCAAACACACTGCCGGACGGAAGCTTCCGCTCAGCAGTGTGTTATGATAAACAAAAGAGCCCATGCCCTGCGCCATGTAGCGCAGGGCAAGGGAGCGCATCGGAGCATGAAATGCTCCGATGCTAGCCTCAGGGGGAACCTTGAAAGGTTCTGACCTGAATGGAAAACGAGTCCACAATTGCGATAAAATACAAATAAAAGACTGGTTAAAAACAAAGAAAAAATGGTTGACTCACTTCACTGAGGAGGAGGTCTAAGGGATAAAGCTCAAGACACCCATAGACTCAACCTCACCTGCCATGATCGCTTGTAGTATCTCAGGAAAGACACGGCAGTACCACAGATGTTACTTCTGGTGGTTTCTTTTTATTGAATATCACAGGTGGGCTCAACGCGTTTCGGGGGTTCACTTACATCCCCTTCTTCAGGAGCAGTCAAAATACACAGACAGTAATGGCATCATAAAAGACATATCTTGCCCATGGGGCTCTTTATGATGTTTGGAGTGCACGTGGTGGAGATGGAGGAAGTGACATCACTTCCGGCATCGGGAGTATGCGTTCCAGCGTGGAACGCATATTAAAATCTCTTAATATTGTGGTAGTAATAATAATGGTGGCTGGCCTGGTCTTAACTATGAGTATCATTGATACTCCAATCTAATAAGGGGGTTGGGGGGGCAGGTTGGAGGGAATAGATGGTAGCTGTGGAGGAGCCATCTCTTTTCTGCATAATAATTGATAAGATTGGGGGATACACTCTAGGGGGGCGACTTGACGGAGAGAGCGGTCGTTATCATGGCAAATGGAGAAATGTTTGGAAACACTATGTGTGAGGACTTTTCTTTTTATGTTCGAACAATTCTCGTTCATCCTCTCTCTGAGGGTTTGGGTGGTTCTACCTACATATTGCAGGTTACATGGACATTGCAAGAGATCACATTACTTGTTCCACAACTCATATCACGTTTAAGATTTCTTTGGAGGAAGGAATCCAGATTTCTTTTTTGTTATGGGTGATAATATCACAGCATTTGCACCTCTTGATATTACATCTGTAAGCCCCTTTTCTTATGGGGTGATCTGGTCTCAGAGGGGGGTATTGGCCTTTTTTCTTTTTCATAATATTGGGGCAAGGTGGTGCTATGATGTTTTTTAAGGCCTGTGCCCTTCGGTACGTGAAGATGGGAAAACGTGGTAGTTTGTTTTTTTAAAATGGGATCTTTTCGTAGTACTCCCCAGTGTTTAGTTAATATTCGTCTGATCGTCATGTGTTTGGAGTTATATCTGGTTATCAGATCGAGTTGGGAACTGGTAGAGGTAACTATCCCGTTGTGTTTTGTTGGGTGCTGTACGTTTCGATTTCAAGGCCTCTTTCTGATTTTCTTTGAGGACTCTTTTGGAGGATTCTCTTGTACGTTTC
The DNA here is from genome assembly GCF_905171765.1 of Bufo bufo. NCBI lineage: Eukaryota > Metazoa > Chordata > Amphibia > Anura > Bufonidae > Bufo > Bufo bufo. Next base: position 54,626,431 of record NC_053395.1, read on the forward strand.
TTAGGGTAGCCTTTCTCCTCAAAACGATGTTTGAGGGTCTCAAGCTGTAGTTTCATAGTGTGGTCCTCAGAGCAATTCCTTCTGATTCTCTTCATCTGACTAAAAGGAATGTTTTTTTTTTTTTCCATTTTTGATGGTGACACCTGGTATAATCCAAATAGCAATTGGCGTCAACCTTTTTAAAGTGAGTTTTGGTAATGATTTTTATCAGATGTTGTGATGAGATGGATGTCGAGAAAAATGGCTTCAGTGTAGCTATATTCAAGGCTAAATTTTAGTCCCCAATCATTAGTATTTAGTGTTTCCACTTTGTACACTTTGCTGTCTGGATTTTGAAATCCCCAGCATGGCAATTATTGTTATGTTTTTCTTATGTGGATTTGACCCCTTTCAATGGAAGAGTGTGGATTTATGTGGATTTTCTGGTTTGGATTTCATGCAGATTTTCTGCACATGTTCTTGGAACACTCGTGGTTTTTCCACTTGGATTCCCCTGTGGAGACTCCGCAGCGTAGCACAGTACCAGCAAAGTACGCTTTGCAGATTTTTTTTTTTCTGTGCGGAAATTGACCCATACGGATTTCCAAAACCGCACCATGTAAATGATGTTTGCGGTTTTAGTTGCGGATCTCACCCTTTTCAAGGGAAGGGTGAGATCTGCGGCAAAACCGGATAGAAATTGCAGATTTTGGTGTGGATATGCACATAAATCCGGATGCAGACCTGCACCCCTAAATGTATACAACAGTGTAGTTTATGCAGACTTTCTGCACAGACTTTTGTGTGGTTTTTGCCGAGTTTCCACACTAGAACCCACATGCGTTACTTGCAGATTTTGTTGCAAATTTGCCCCAGATCTCACTCTGCAAAGGGTGAATTCTGCGCTGACAATGGACATGCTGCAAATTTTAAAATCCACACACCGCAGGTCAATTTCTGCACCATGTACATCAGATCTTGAAAATCTTATCTACTTAGGCTACTTTCACACTCGCGTTTTGGCTTTCCGTTTTGTGAGATCCGTCATGATGAACTCTCACAAGCGATCAGTTTCGCTCTAATGCATTCTGAATGGAAATGGATCCGCTCAGAATGCATCAGTTTGCCTCCGTTCAGTCACCATTCCACTCCGAAGGCGGACACCAAAACGCCACCTGCAGCGTTTTGCTGTCCGCCTGACGAAACGGAGCCAAACGTCCTGGCACACAATGTAAGTCAATGGGGCACAATAGAAAACGGATCATTCCCCCATTGACTTTCAATGGTGTTCAAGACGGATTTGTCATGGCTATAGAAGACATACTACAACCGGATCCGTTCATGATTGCATTTATTGTAACGGAAGCGTTTTTGCAGATCCATGGCGGATCCGCAAAAAACGCTAGTGTGAAAGTAGCCAGCTGGTACTGTATTACTCTGCAGATTTTCCATATAAATATCTGTACAGAACATCCGAGCACAACGCGCAAATACCCTTAGGGTATTCAGTCAGGGTATTCTGACTTCACCAGAAGTTATCATGGAAACCATCTCCCTCTGTTTCCAAAGGGGGGCCACATTTTTCCGTCTATGTAGCTGTATAAGGGCTTGTTTTTAGCGGGACAAGTTATAGTTTATAATGGCGCCATTTTGGGGTACACAACTTTATGATTAACTTTTATTAACGCTTTTTGGGAGGGAGATGGGAAAAAACAGCAATACTGCCACAGAATTTTTACATTATAAATTTTGCGGCGTTCATTTTTCCGCACAACTGCCATAATTTCTTCATTCGCTGGGTCAGTACGATTACAGCGATACCAAATTTTTTATTAACGTTTTACTACTTTTGTGAAATAAAACCCCTTATTTTAAAAAGAAAATCTTTTTGCATCACCGCTTCCCAAGACCCATAACTTTTTTATTTATCTTTTTATGGAGCTGTGTAAGGGCTTTACATTCGTGGGACGACTTGTAGTTTTCATTGGTATCTTTTTAGGGTAAATAACACTTTTTGAGCGATTGTTAGTAAGTTTTTTCAGTGGCGACTAAGAATGAATTAGCAATTCTGGCTTTTTTTTTTTTTATGGCGTTTATTGTAGGGGATAATTTACATGATATTTGTGTAGTGGTGCGGGTCATTGCAGATATGGCAATACCAAACATGGGGGAGATTTTATTTTTGCAATTTTTTTCATTGAAAAGCATATTTTCTATGGAAAAAAATTCCAATTTAAAAAATTAATACATTTTTATTTACTTTATTTTTTTTTTTTTTAACCACAAGGGGACTATAACAGGCAATGTTTTGGTTGCTTCTAAAATACAATGCACTATCCCTATAGTGTGTTGCACTTGAGTATCAGTGCTATAATGACATTGACCAGCAGGTTGCGTACAACGTGCTGGAAAACACTCAAGGCTGGCTTAGGACCTACACCAGGTCCCAGCCTGTCTATAAACACATCGGCATCCCGCGTTCGCATTTGCGATCTCCTGCCAGTCCAGGCTGTTGGAGCAGGAGCGCGACTCTCGTGAAAAGGCCCCTTAGTGACTGCCATAAAAAGGGGTACTGGTGGTCACTAAGGGGTTAATCCTTTACAGAAAGTAAAGAAAAAGAAATACTAGGCTGTTCAAAAAAACAGCAGTGCCAACATATTTCCTTACAAACTCAAAAATGTAATGTATGAACTAGAAACAAACATTTTCAGATATCACTTTACTTTGAATTACTAAATATTGAGTGGTATAACGATTGCATCAGAGAACGGTTTGACATCTGTGTTGCATGGAGTCAACCAACTTCTGCCCCTTCTGAACAGGTCTTCCAGTGCAGGACGATAGGACTACATTCCACGGTTCTTCTGCATTTTTTTCGGTTTTGCCTCAAACTGCACTTTTCATGTCACCCCACAGGTTCTCTATGGATTTGGGTCAGAGGACTGGGCTGGCGGCCATTCCGTTACCTCAGTCCCGTTTGTTTGTAACCAATATGTTGTCCGTTTAGTGGTGTGTTTTGGGTCATTGTCGTGTTGACCTGACACCCATTTCAAGGTCATTTCTTCTTCGGCGTTGTACGCAACCTGCTGGTCAATGTCATTATAGCACTGACATTCAAGTGCAACACACTATAGGGATAGTGCATTTTTTAGAAGCAACCAAAACATTGCCTGTTATAGTCCCCTTGTGGTTAAAAAAATAAAAAAAAGTTAATTAAAAAAAAATGTATTAAAAAAATTCCAATAAAAAATAGGCCCAGCACCATGGTATGAGAAATATCCCTATATCATGATTTCTACACCACCATGCTTTACTATCTTCACAGTGTAGCGTCGCTTTAATTGCAGCGCTCGGGGGTCGTCTGACATACTGTCTGCATCCACTAGACCTGTGGTGGCTAACCTCCAGCTGTGGTAAAACTACGACTCCCAAGATGTACACTTGCTTGGCTGTTCTCAGAGCTCCACAGAAATAAATGGAGCATGCTAGGAGTCGTAGTTTCACCACAGCTGGAGTGCCAGAGGTTAGCCATCACTGCAATAGACCCAAATAGAACAATTTTGCTTTCATCAGTCCACAAAATGTTGCGCCATTCCTTTGTGGGCCAGTCAATGTGTTCCTTAGCAAATTTTAACCTATTCAGGACATGTCTTTCTTTCAATAATGGGACTTAGCAGGGAGTTCTTGCTGTTACCTTGACTTCACTCTAATTGTAGCAGTACTCACTGGTAACTTCAGATCTTCTCTGGAGAAGATCATTGGCTGAGCCTTTGCCATTTTGTCTCTTCTTCGATCTGTTCCAACAGTAGTTTCCTGCTTTCTTCATGGTTGCCACTTCAGGGCATTTGAGAACGTTTTATCTGAGCAGCCTATAGTTTGCTGCACTTCTCTATATGTTTTCCCTCTCCAATTGACTTTTTAGTCAAAGTACATTCTTCATCCGAACAATGTCTAGAATGACCCATTTTCCCCAGTATTTCAGAAGGAAATGCACTATAACAAACATGTGCAACATTGGTCACCCTTAAATAAGGGCCAAAATGAACATCTATTTTTCCATTATTTTGAGAATGACCCTTTCAATTCATGATTCTGTTACTCAGAATGAGAGGCATGCATGTCCTAAGTGATGGGTCTGGTTTTTGTCTATTACTCTACTGCACTTACAAGTACCTATAAATTATTTGTTATGTACAAATATCAAATCCACCAAAAGCAGTGATTACCGTAATCAGGGTAATGATGTAGGACTGCTATTTTTTTTGAATACTACTTTATCTATGCACAGACATCCTATAGGATTAGCAGTACTCAAACATCTTCAGTTGCGGACAAACGTTTTGAGACTGACATATCAAAAGTAAAAAAAAAAATAATAATTACCTACTCTTTAGCATTTGTCTCCTAATTTTTGTAATGGGTATCTGCACCACAAAAATAATTGGCATGGCAATTGTTGCTGCATGGAAAGCACAGCAAGTGGCCAAACACACACACACTAGCCCCATTGAACGGGGTTAAATCCACGTGTCCACGACATGTAAAGATGCAAATTGATGGCAAAACTCTGAGGGCCAGCCAGTGATTTCTGCTGTGGATTTCCACAGCAGATATTTCAGATGGAAGGATCCGCTATGTGAACATGCCCCTACAGTACAGATATCAGAGCTGTGTCTTGTAACGAGCCGTGCACCTGTGTGTCCACCACATGACCAGAGGAGATTTATACACACTGGAAGCAAACAAACAATGAAAGTTTATACTGTACGACAGCAAGCAGAGATCTTGAAAACCGTGAGGAATTGATACCAAAACTATGCAATGAATAACATGTGTCTGTTAAACTTATTTCCCCTTTAAAAGGAAAATGTGTTCATCTGCCATGCTCTGCAGAAATAAGACCACGTCTCAATGAAAGAAATAGGAAGATAAAGTGTATGAGAATCTTTTATTAGAGCGGATGTGCAAATTAATTCAATTAAATAAAACAATTCATAAAACTGCATTCAGCGCAAGTTCTCAAACAGTAAACACACTGCAAGAAATCAGCCATTAAAAAGTGTCCCTGTACTTAAATAAAAAAAAAGTTTTGATATGTCATAGTGAGATATCAAAAGGTACTGATCGGTGGGGGTCAGAGTACTGAGACCCCCACCAATAGCTCAAACGAGGAAAGAAAAAAAAAGCAAATAATGTACCGGAGACAGGTTCACAGACTTTCTGTTGAGCCCATCTTCAGCAGTGGGGAAGAGCGCACTGTGAGTGCTTCTCTCTCCTCGTTCTAGCCATCGGTGGGGTCTCCAGCACTTGGACCACAACTCGATCCAAACCTTTGATCTTACTACGACAAACCAAAAGTTTTTATTTTTATAAAGTGCAGGGATAGACAATAATAAAGAGTGCAGTAGTAACAAAATCATAAAAGTGACATATCCAGGTTCCTTCCCCGAGGCCGGGTCTGAAGACACTGATGTCGATATTGTTTGTACAGAATAGGGAGTGGTAGACTTTAATGAACACATATATAACCTGCACTTACATTGATGGAGGAAGGACTTCACTAACTATTGAAGACCTATCCTTAATATTAAATCAGCGGGGGTCCCACCACCAACACCCCCGCCGATCAGCTGTATCAGACGCTGCGGCCCCAGAACTACAAAGCCCCATACACTGTTGTGGCCGGGCCTGGTGCAGTAACCAGACACGGCCAGTGCATGGAGCTGTGGGTTTCGATGCCCGTTTCTGGCACCACGGCTCCTGAAAACAGCTGATCGGTGTGGGTGACGGGAGCTGGATCTCCACTGGTCTGATCTTTATGATATATCCTAAGGAATAAATAGTTAAGTCCTAGAAAACCCCGTTAATATGGTGCTTACAACAAACACAGTTTGAATGCAATTACAGCAGAAAACTGATGAAATTACCCATTGGGCGGTAATAAATACCGCCAACTGAAGGGGTACTCTTATCTTGTAAAATGAAGACACACTGATACAATATGCAATCACTTTATGATCGGTGGAAGTCAGACTTCTGGGACCCCAATGACAAGGCCAGAGCGCAGATTTAGTTCTGCACCCCTTTCCCAACTAAATGATCACTGTGGTCCCTTCATTCTCAGGATCAGTGGGGATCCCAAATGTCAGGCCCCAACTGATCATAAAGTGATGGCATACCCTAGCGATAACGAAACATTTTACACAATAAGGTTGTCCACCTTCAGGGGCCTTTTGGTCTTTCATCCCCCGCATCCAAACTCCAGTCGTTAACTTCCTGTTTGACGGGGGTCACGCGACTGCTGTAATGACATGTCCCCCATGCAACACGTGACACGGGGATGCAGGTCCAGCTGAAAGGCCCCGGTGGACAACCTCTTTAAAAACTGGTTTTCCCAGTATGACACTGGGGACCCAGTAATTCCTGTGCAGATGACCAAGACCTGTTGCTCCTGTTGACCATATGATCATGGAGCAACGGACAGCTAAATGCTTAAAATATCAGATTGATTTCATTATGGTTTAAATACACATTACACATGGAAACTGTAGCTAGATTCTGTGTGCTTATTATTATTATACTCACTTATATAGCGCTGACATATTCCGCAGCACTTTACAGACACTAGTATCACACTGTCCCCAATGGGGCTATCATGTCTTTGGAGAACCTGGAGGAAACCCACACAAACACGGGGTTTATACCCATCATCCACATGCTCTAGAGCAGGGATGCCCAACCTGCGGCCCTCCAGCTGTTGTAAAACTACAACTCCCACCATGCCCTGCTGTAGGCTGTCCGGGCATGCAGGGAGTTGTATCTTTGCAACAGCTGGAGGGCCGCAGGTTGGACATCCCTGCTCTAGAGGTATACAGTAATGACAGATATCTATGCACTCGCATGGTCAGACCAGCCAGGGTAACAATACACAAAATTAAGTTCTCCTTCAGAGTATGTGCACATTGGCCTACAGTTACACTTTTTTTCTGGTCTAAATTGCTCCAAAATGAGGCACGTTGTCACACATTTTGCAGAAATTATTCGCCTTTTAGCCCTACAAAGAGTGAGGGCTTACCAATCAACGCCAAAATTGCACCACAATTCTGGCACAAAATTCTGTCTTAAAGTAACCCAACCATAGTTGGTATAGAGTCAGAGAAAAGTGTCTATCCTTGCAGCAGATGTATCGTCCAGCCTGAGCCCCTGTGATAGATCTTGTGCAGGTCTAAACAGCCTGACTAAGCTTACACCATCTATAGGGTTTAGTAAATCTGCACCAATGTAATATATCTAACAAAAGAGACACAAGGTGCATCACTGATCATAGTGGAGAGGCCAGTCCTCAACAGCACACCTACATACATATACTGGCCACCCCTTACTTCATGTAGAACAAGGACATTATTATACACATTATTATTGCACTGTCGAGCTGTGTGTAAGAACACGGGAGACACAATATAGAAAAATATAATGATTATATGGATCTGCAGCCTGGGTTATCAGGACTTGACGCAATGTCCTTTGGGTGACTGGCAAGTATCATGCGGGTTACATTTCAAACCAACAAGTTCTTGATACCTTCGCACCCACCACCTATGCATTTGCACAAATAAACCCATCAGTGGTATCAATGAACAAGCTTTGAAGGCCCCTTAAGACCAACCAGGACAATTCTGACCAAACAAAAAGGGAGTTCTTACAGCCGTGGCCGTCCATAAATAACCGGTGCCAACCTTCCCAGCTACCACATAGCCGGTGACAGCTTCTGACACCGTCTGTGCCTCAAGAGATATCTACTTGAGGTGAGTGCTTTGGAATTCAAGTGCTTGATAAGGGTCAGAACGGCCGCTGAAGGAACTTGTAAGGTGGGGAGCCCACACTGCTTGCTGGGCTCTTCAGGAAAAGGTCAAAGGAACCCGGTGCCATCTCAACCGAACTGTCATTCTGAGGTGTCTCTCCTTTGAGGAAATCATCTTCATCGTCTGGGGTGGCACCAGGCTTGAAAAAAAGATGGTAATGTCAATATAGGCAATGATAACCCCAGCTAGTGGAGATTGGTATTATAAACTGTAATATGTACGTGATATTTATATACAGTGTGTATAACATACGGTAACATATAGGTTATTATATAGCATCTTACATCCTGCAGAGAGCTGATGTTTCAGAGGAGCACTACTGTAGACTGTTCTTAAAGGGGTTATCCAAGAGTAAGACAGGTCTCCCAGAGTGGCCGACCCACGGTGGAGATCACACTTACCTGCTCCCAGCCCAGCTCTTACTTTCCCTGCCCCGCTGAAATCAACAACCGTCGATGAGGGGACACGTGACCACTGCAGCCAATCACAAACATGCAAGTGTACCGGGGGGGGGGGGGGTCAGGAGAGATCACTGTGTGAGCCATGAACCAGCCTTTGGCCAACAAAATTTTCACGTGTAAAAAGCTTAAGACCCATTTGAAATCAGACCCCAATATAAACCCATGCATTTATCACATACCATTCAGGTGTGGCCATTTACTGACAAGAGTTGGACACTATATACTATGAGGTGTACATGGGCTGGGAAGGGCACATACATGCAGCTAGTAATAGGCGTTATTAAACTATTGGCAGGCACCGGTGTCCAATGGTTTAATATGCCCAATTCAGGTATATTAGCAGGTTCTTTTACCTGCTTACCGATGCTGGGGTCCCAAAATGGCCTCTGATGTAGGGTCATGTGACCAGTCCTGTCCACCAGCAGCCTCCAGTAAACATGAATTAATCATATTAAACCAATGGACATTGGTGTTGATGGTTTAATAACACTTCTTGCTAGCTGCATGTATGTGCTGTTCTCAGCTCATGTGTAGCTAGTAATCTATAGTGCCCAAACCGTTTTAGCGTTTTTCATTTTTCTTCCCTATCTTCCTTGAGCCATAACTCTTATTTTTCTGTTCAAATAGCTGTATGAGGGCTTATTTTTTGCAGGACAAGTTGTACTTTCTAATGCCACCATTTAATATGGCATACAATGTAGTCGGAAGCGGGGAAAAACAAGATTTTTGTATAGCTTACCAGTAAAATCTCTTTCTCACTCTTCCTTGGGGGACACAGGAGACCTTGGGTATAGCTCATCTCCCTAGAAGGCGTGACACTAAGTGAAAACTGTTAAGCCTCTCCTCCACAGCTATACCCTCAGCCTGGAGAGAGAGACTGCCAGTTGGGTGTCCAAGTAGTGAGAAAAGGCAATGACCAACAATGTGGAACCAACCAGCCAAATACCCAACAGGGTAAACCAAGTCTGTAACCGTGTAGAAAAAAACTAATGAATGGGTGGGTGCTGTGTCCCCCAAGGAAGAGCGAGAAAGATTTTACTGGTAAGCTATACAAAAATCTTGTTTTCTCGCCCATTTTCCTTCGGGGACACAGGAGACCTTGGGACGTCCGAGAGCAGTCCAAGAGGGGAGGGACCACAGCTCCAAGGCGAAGCACCCGTAGGCATCAAGGAACCGCCGCCTGCAAAAACCAGGCGACCCAAGGCAGCATCCGCCGATGCATGAGTATGCACCCTGTAGAACTTGGTAAAGGCATGCAAGAAAGACCAGTGGCCGCCGTGCACAAATGTTCGGCCGAAGCCCGATGTCTCTGGGCCCAAGAGGCACCGACCGCTCTGGTGGAAAGAGCGGCGACACCGAAAGGCGGAACCGTGCCCCTGGTGCGGTAACCTCAGCAATAGCCAATTGAGCGGGCGAAGGCCACCTTGGAGGCCAGCAACCCTATGCGCGGACCTTCCGTTACCACAAAAAGAGTCTAAGCGCCGAAAGGAGCCGGTGATCTCCAAGTAAATCTTCAAGGCCCGAACAACGTCCAAGCATTTAATATTCCCAGGGGTGGGAAGGGGAGGGGAGGACGATGGCCTCGTCGAGAAGAAAGGCAGATACCACCGTCAGAAGAAAGGAAGGGACGGGATGGAGAACAGCCTTGTCGTGGGAAAGGACAGAAAGGCTCGGAACAAGAAAAAAGGCCGCTAATTCAGACACTCGTCTGAGAGACATGATGGCCACAAGGAACAGGACCTACAGGACAGAAAGCGTAGAGAGATCTTCTGTAACAGCTCGAAGGGGGAAGCTTGGAGCGCCGAGAGCACAGTATTTTGTTCCCAGGGCGGTACCGGGGGACGGTACAGAGCAACCAATGAGCCACCCCGTGGATGAAGGTCTTGACAGGCCCGAGAGGGGCCAGGGAACGCTGGAGGAGGATAGATAGCGCCGACACTTGACCCTTCAAGGAACAGAGTCCCAGTCCCAGGCCGGACTGGAGAAAGGACCGAACCGTGGGGAGAAAAAGGCGGAGTGGGGGAACGCCCCGCTTCCCACAGAACCGCAGGTAAGATCTCCAAGTCCGATAATAGATCCTGGACGAAGCACGGCCGAGAGCGAAAACCAGCGTGCCCGCTGGAAATCGCCTAGGCAAGCGAGAAAAAAAACTGACGTGATCAGGCGCAGACCAGTAGCACGGGCGGAAGAGTCCGGCAAAGCTGGTCCATCGTCCCATGAGCAACTGCGTCCCGTAGCCACCCAGAGTGGGGGAGCAGAAGAGCGGACGGAAGTAACCGAAGGGGTCCGTCCAGTAGCCGACAGATGCCAGGACAAGACAGGCTAAAGTCCACGTCGATGGTGCCACCGGAGGAAGGGGTTCTTCCATTCCTGTGAGGGAGAGTTAAGGACAATTATTGACCGAAGAGTAGTCCTCAAGCAGGGACAACAGCAGGAAGGGATTAAGATGGCCTTGCTGTAGAACGCAATGCGGCTACCCCCAGTACAACAGGAAGATAGTAGTCGTGGAACAAAAAACGGCAGGTAAGGCAGAGACAACTAGCCTCGAGACGGATGAGGTATAATTGAGGGCACCATCACTACCTCAGACCCGAGCGAACGGATTACCAGTACAGGGAGTGAGAGACTACGGCCTACCAGTTAAGGGCCAATATGGCAAGTAATGGAAGGTAAGTGCCAGAAGCGCTACTGTAGAGACCCAGATTCAAGCCTGGGGGGTCAACTTACCGAGAAGGTAAGTTTACAGCAGGACCCCTGCCTAGAACAGAAAAACGCAATCTGTCACCTAAGCGTGAGGACAGAACGCACGGTAAGTGGGCACACGGCCAGTACAGCTAGTGTGAGCGAGGGAGACGGTCCAAGGTCACAACAGAAACTCCGGAACCATCCAAGTCAACAACCATACTCTCCCGAGGAGAGGGCTGTGAAGGAAACAGCCTCTGAAGCCTGACCAGGGCAGAAGCCACATCGGAGGGATATGCCCTGAGCAGGAGCCAAAACAGAGCATGGTGGATACTGCCACAAGCGGAACCGCAAAATACTGTCCACCCGAGAATGAGCACCGCCTAGCTCGGTGCAGGCAGAGAGCAAGTAGACCACGTCCGGACCAGGTGGAAGCAGAATGATCTCTTCGGAGAAGAGTGTAAGGCGTGCGGCTAGCATCGTATCCCAAGAGAAACACGTATGTTGTGGGAGGAAGGGGGACATACGTACGGTCAGCCCCGTAAGCAGTGAGAATGCCAACCCACCTACGGGAGGAGAAGGCATATACGGCCCATACAATGCACAGAGCGCGCATGAATGTTCACCCACTGTAAATATTCACTCTGGGAAAGGGGGCCATCGACAGAGCCCCACAGTATCTATAGAAGTGCAATATGCCGCTTGGAAGGGAGTCATGCACAAGACTAGTACAGTATGCGATGGAACGCAAGCAGTCCGCCTAGAAAAGGGGGATATGCACCTGGCAAACACTGCATTCGGCAACAGTGTAAAGGCCCGCCTAAGAAGGGGGTGATGCCCAAGACCAGTACCGACTTCAGAGAAGTAGGGCATACCATATTCCGCCCAGAAGGGGGTCATGCACATGGCCGCACTGAATCCAGTAGGAACACAGGAAGTCCGCCTAGGGAAAGGGGACATGTACATGGATACCATCGCATTAAGTGATAGTGTAATAATCCACCTAACACCGTATCCCGTGAAAGTGCAACTACCCCGCCAATGAAGGGGGACATGCACGAGGCCAGCACAGCATGTACAAGGTCAGCCTTGAGTCCTGTGAGTGTGCAAAATTCCGCCTATGGAATGAGGGGCGGTCATGCACATGGCCAGCACCGCATCCAGTGAGAGTGCAAGCACCCCGCCGATGGAAGGGGGTCATGCACATGACCAGCAATGTACCGGTGAGAGAACAACCACAGGCAGTGAGAGCGCATTATGCCGCCTAAGGAAAGGAGGCATGCACATGGCCGGCAGCGAATCCAGTGAGAGTGCATAATTCCGGCTATGGAAGGAGGTTGTGCACGTGGCCAGCACCTCCAGTGAGAGTGCAGTATTCCGCCTATTGAAGGGGGGCATGAACCTGGCCGGCAGCGGATCCAGTGAGAGTGCAGCATTCCGCCTATGGAATGAGGTCATGCACATGACCGACAGCGGATCCCGTGAGAGTGCCGAATTCCGCCTATGGAAGGAGGTTGTGTACATGGCCAGCACCGTAGCCGGTGAAAGTGCAGTAGTCCGCCTAGGAAGGGGAGGGGGGGTCATGCACAAGGCCAGTACCGTAACCGGTGAGAGTGCGGAATTCCGCCTATAGAAAGGAGACATGCCCCCTGGTCGACACTGTACTTGGGGGGCGGGGTGCAAGATTCCGCCCAGGGAAGGGGGCATGTAGGGAGGGGGGGGGGGGGGACAGGGAGTGTCTTGCCTCCTTGGACACTAAGCAAAAAACTGCCAGTCTCTCTCTCTCCAGGCTGAGGGTATAGCTGTGGAGGAGGGGCTTAACAGTTTTCACTTAGTGTCACGCCTCCTAGGGAGCTGAGCTATACCCAAGGTCTTCTGTGTCCCCCAAGGAAAATGGGCGAGAAATCCAAAATTCCAAATATGGTGAAATTGAAAAAATAAATAAAAAAACACAATTCCTCCACGGTTTTATGGGTTTTGATCCCACGGTGTTCCCTTTGCGGAAAAACTGAACTGTGCCCTTCATTCTCTGGATCCGTACGATTACAACGATACCACATATGTATAGGTTTTTTATGTCTAAATAGTGTAAAAATAAATTTTAACTTTGAAGAAAAATGTTTTTTTACATCACCATATTGTGACCCCCATAACTTTTTTTTTTTATAGTTATGTCTACTGAGCTGTGTGGGGGCTCTTTTTTTTTGCGGGACAATCTGTAGTTTTTATTGATACCATTTTGGAGTGTGTGTGACTTTTTGATCACATTTTATTACATTTTTTTGGGTAAGAGAAGCAATGAAAAAACAGCATATTTTGACCCTTTTTCCAGTTACGCCAATTGCTGTATTAGAAAAATATTTTTATATTTTAATAGTACGGGCTTTTTCGGATGTGGTGATGCCCATGATGTTTATATTTTTTGTTATTTATGTATTTATCTTCTTATTCTACGGAAAGAGCGGTGATTCAAACTTTTATGTCTTTTTACATTTTTTATCCATTTTTTAAAGGGTATTAAATTCAATTACCTGAATCCTCATTGGCCGCAGAAAATGGCGGTAAGAACCCCAGAAGGACAGGCTTCCGGGTTTTTTACCTTTTAGATGCCGTGATCACTCACTTGATCACAGCATTTAAAGACTTTAATGACTGCAATCAGCATTATTGCTGGTAGCGGTCATTAACTGCCGGTTGTTTTCTTTTTAAAACAGCGGAGACCCACCGGCCATGACGCCTTCTGCGAGCGGGCGCCATTTTTGCCCATCGCTCCAGCGCCGTACAGTGAACGAGTTAAAGTTTTTTTCCCTATAAACAAAGTGGATAGGTGATAAAAGGGGGAGTGACTGCTAGGAGCCCCAACTATCACAAGAACGGGGGTCCCAGGTGGCGCACAAGCATGACCACCAGCTATCGGGCCGTCTCATAGACTTGAATGGTGACTATACATATGCAACATCACCCATTTTCACAGGTAACTTGAGGACCCTTCCTCTTATGATGAAGGAGGAAACCCCCTTTAAGACCCCATGAATGTTATTAAACCAAGCATATCTTTCCGTGTATATTACCAATAAGAAATCTTCCTATATAGAGCTCCTATCCAGGTGCTGTTCTGCAAACAAGAAAACATACTGGAGATGATGTGCAGATGAGCTTTTACAGTCATTTATGGGGTCATCAGAGCTAGGAGTTGTTTTTGAAAAGTTGTCAAAGATATGAGATGTGGCCTACACTGATGGCAGAGGTTCTGAATTTATACTACTTAGGCGGCCTGTGGATAAACTTACAGTTCTTTGTAGAAACCAAAGGATGGAACTATTATGGAGAGGTGACCACTGGTGTATATAATGAATGTCATGTGGAGCATAAACGGTTATCCATTTCTAAAATGCTACAGTAAGTCAACTATTACTACCATACATTGTCAAACCAGATACCTTAACTGGCTTTTGGGGTCTTTTCATTTCCTCAGCATTAGACTCTTCCCAGGGCTGATAAATTGGATCTATATGTATTTTACACCTGAAAAATAAAATAAATAAAAAAAATGTACTGAAAAATTATAGAAAAAAAAAAGCACAGCAAGGACATGAGCAATTTCAGAAACCCATTGATATAAGGGACAAGGGTGCATAACCTATCACAGGAGAATGCGGGTTCTATAGTGGTCCCAGTATAGACATATAGGAAAATCCAAAATGACAATGTGAGAGTGAAAGAGAACGGTCTGCTCTGTGGACAGCTGTCATGGTGGCCTTGTATACCGTACCAGCATTTCTCAACCCTGATCCATAAATACAGTACAAACTAATATACCTAAATATGTAATACAAACCTTTTCAAAATGCAAGGATCAAAGGGGAAGAAGCTGTCTAGTGGATTGGTGCACATTTGAACAGTTTCACCTCCGCTGCTGCTTCTCACAATGGGGATCATCTGTCGATTGTTGCGTTCGATGATAGTGTAACAAAACACCAGCTGATATTTCCTGCAAAACACAGCCATTAGTACACAATCCCAGTTACCGGAGCATCAATCGTTGAAGCAGGTGTCACACTGTTACCAATCGTCTACTGTAAACAGCAGATTCGGCATCTAAAAAGTGGCACGGATCGGCTTCGGTCGGTGGCTGCTCATACCTGTGCATTAGGAGACAGAGATCCTGTATCCAGTAAGAGGAGACAGAGCTACTACATTAAATTCCACAGTACTGCCTCCTCTACTGGATATAGAAGCCTAGGAGACAGAACAGGACACCGTCACATAGTGCCTACATATATGAACTGCAAGGATCGCAGCTCTGCTACGTAGAAGGAGAATGTGCTATGCAGGGTATCTAGAAAATGGATTTCTGCACTATGAAGGTGGGAGAAGTGAGCGACCATCAGACATCATATATGCTGCTTCAGAAGCAAAAATAAAACAGAATTCATATCTTTTCCAGAAGGGAGGTCTTTAAATTTTTGGCAGCCAATATTTTGTCTATGGAGTGCCTAGGCCCCACATACAAGCTTTGGCAACTGTATGAAATACGCATGAGCAGGATGAACATATATACACTACTCACAAAAAGTTAGGGATATTTTGTCTTGTGGGTAAAAATTTCAGGATGAGCCTAGAATGCACTCTAACCTTTACAGGTGAACTTAATGTGACCTTCTCTAAACTTTTGAATGCACATGTCCAACTGTTCAATGTTTTAGGACTTTTTGTACGACTTGCTGTTCTCTAACAAGGAGCTCAAAGGCAAAATTCACAACAGGTGTTTGATCCATGAATCGCCCAATAAATTTCCTGGTGCAATTAGAATTGATATTTAACCACCTGCCATCTGGGCCATTTGCCCCCTTCCTGACCAGGCCAAATTTTGCAAAACTGACATATCTCACTTTATGTGGTAATAACTTTGGAACGCCTTTATTTATCCAAGTCATTCAGAGATTGTTTTCTCGTGACACATTGTACTTCATGATAGTCATAAATTTGAGTCAAAATATTTCACCTTTATTTATGAAAAAATCCCAATTTACCCCAAAATTTGAAAAATTCACAAGTTTCTAAATTTCAATTTCTCTGCTTTTAAAACAGAAAGTGATACCTCATAAAATATTTATTATTTAACATTCCCCATATGTCTACTTTATGTTGGCATCATTTTGGAAATGTAATTTTATTTTTTTAGGACGTTAGAAGGCTTAGAAGTTTAGAAGCAATTCTTCAAATTTTTAAGAAAATTGGCAAAACCCACTTTTTAAGGACCAGTTCAGGTCTGAAGTCACTTTGTGGGGCCTACATAGTGGATACCCCCATAAATGACCCCATTGTAGAAACTACACCCCTCAAGGTATTCAAAACCGATTTTACAAACTTTGTTAACCCTTTAGGCGTTCCACAAGAATTAAAGGAAAATGGAGATCAAATTTTTAAATTTCACTTTTTTGGCAGATTTTCCATTTTAATCAATTTTTTTCTTTAACACATCGATGGTTAACAGCCAAACAAAACTCAATATTTATTAGGCTACTTTCACACTAGCGTTCGGAGCGGATCCGTCTGATGTTTCATCAGACGGATCCGCTCCGATAATGCAGACGTTCGCATCCGTTCAGAACGGATCCGTCTGCATTAAAACTTAGAAAATTTTCTAAGTATGAAAGTAGCCTGAGCGGATCCGTTCAGACTTTACATTGTAAGTCAATGGGGAACGGATCCGCTTGAAGATTGAGCCATATGGTGTCATCTTCAAGCGGATCCGTCCCCATTGACTTACATTGTAAGTCTGGACGGATCCGCTCGCCTCCGCACGGCCAGGCGGACACCCGAACGCTGCAAGCAGCGTTCAGGTGTCCGCTCACTGAGCGGAGGCTGAACGCTGGCAGGCGGATGCATTCTCAGCGGATCCGCCTCCACTGAGAATGCATTGGGGCCAGACGGATGCGTTCGGGGCCGCTCGTGAGCCCCTTCAAACGGAGCGCACGAGCGGACACCCGAACGCTAGTGTGAAAGTAGCCTTACCCAGATTCTGCGGTTTTCAGAAACACCCCACATGTGGTCATAAACTGCTGTATGGGCACACGGCAGGGCGCAGAAGAAAAGGAACTCCACATGGTTTTTAGATGCCATGTCCCATTTGAAGCCCCCTGATGCACCCTTACAGTAGAAACTCCCAAGAAGTGACCCCATTTTGGAAACTAGGGGATAAGGTGCCAGTTTTATTAGTACTATTTTTGGGTACATATGATTTTTTGATCATTCATTATAACACTTTATGGGGCAAGGTGACCAAAAAATTGGTTGTTTTAGCACAGTTTCTATTTATTTATTTTTACAGCGTTCACCTGAGGGGTTCAGTCAAGTGACATTTTTTTAGAGCAGATTGTTACGGACGTGGCGATACCTAATATGTATACTTTTTCTCATTTATTAAAGTTTTACACAATAATAGCATTTTTGAAACAAAAATTATGTTTTAATGTGTCCATGTTCTGAGAGCTATAGTTTTTTTATTTTTTGAGAGATTTTCTTATGTAGGGGCTCATTTTTTGCGGGATGAGGTGACGGTTTTATTGGTACTATTTTGTGGGACATACGCGTTTTTGATCACTTGGTGTTGCACCTTTTGTGATGCAAGGTGACAAAAATTGCTTGTTTTGACACAGTTTTTTTTTTTTTTACGGTGTTCACCCTAAGGGTTAGGTCATGTGATATTTTTATAGAGCTGGTTTTTACGGACGCGGCAATACCTAATATGTATACTTTTTTTTTATTTGTTTCACTTTAACACAATAATAGCATTTTTGAAACCAAAAAATGATGTTTTAGTGTCTCCATGTTCTAAGAGCTATAGTTTTTTTATTTTTTGAGAGATTTTCTTATGTAGGGGCTCATTTTTTGCGGGATGAGGTGACGGTTTTATTGGTACTATTTTGTGGGACATACGCGTTTTTGATCACTTGGTGTTGCACCTTTTGTGATGCAAGGTGACAAAAATTGCTTGTTTTGACAGTTTTTTTTTTTTTTTTTTTTACGGTGTTCACTCGAGGGGTTAGGTCATGTGATATTTTTATAGAGCTGGTTTTTACGGACGCGGCAATACCTAATATGTATACTTTTTTTTATTTTTTCTATCTTTTTTTTTTCATTCCTTACTTGGGGACTTTTTTTTTTTACATGTGAAACTTTTTTTAATTTTTTTATTTTCAACCTTTTATTTTTATTTTTTTTTATTTTACACTTTTCGTCCCCCATAAGGTCATACAAGACCTCTAGGGGACATTTGCTTCACTTTTTCTTTTTTTTTTCACTGTTGATTTCTCCTGTAACTGGGGCTGACATAGTAGCCCCAGTTACAGGACAAATACCCCCCCTAGAGAGGCTGTACAGAAGCAATCCAGCGCTGTACAGCCTCACAGCAGGGCTGATCGAGGTCTCTGAGAGACCTCACACAGCTCCAGCACACTCCGGTCACGGCGGTCACATGACCGCCGGGCCGGAACAGGAAGCGCACAGCGCTTCCTGCTCTGCAGACACCGCGCTCGGTGAGCGCGGTGTCTGCAGCGTTCCGGAAGGCAGGGACACCTGGGCACTGTCCCTGCCTTGTCTTAGGGTTGCCCTGCTGTCACTGACAGCGGGCAACCCGATCAGCAGCTGCACGATTAGCGTGCAGCTGCTATTTCTGAAAGGACGTTCTAAAACGGGCTTTCAGAAATAGACGTCCACCCATAGGACGTTTATAGTCTATGGGCGTACGTAAAGCGGTTAAACAGTCCTCCTCATCATGCTGTTCACATTTTCACATCATGAGACCAAGACGACACTTAACAATTGATCAACAGTACCTCACCATCGTGAGGCTTCAAGCAGGATGCTCTCAGACTGAAGTGGCCACTGAGCTTAGAGTGTCACAGAGTGTCATCAGCAGGTTGCAACAGAGATACAGAGAGACTGGAAGAGTCACAGAAAGGCATAGAAGTGGACGTCCTTTGGCAACATCCCACACTAATGGCCGCTTCCTTGTGAACAATGCCCTGTGGAACTGAATGATGAATGCCACACAACTCCAGGCACATTTAAGGGAGGCGAGAGGCACCCAAGTGTCATGCCAAACCATTCAAAACCGCTTACATCAGCGTAGTCTGCGTACTAGACGACCCACAAGGGTACCTGACCACACCACCAGGCACAGGCTTCATCATCTTGCATGGGCCAGGGAGCTTCTACGCAGGGCGAGGGACCAGTGGCCCTCAGTGCTGTTCATTGATGAAAGTCGATTCATGCTGAGCAGAAATGATGGCCGCCAAAGATGTTGGAGACGTCAAAGAGAGCACTATGCATCAGCTACTGTTGTCACCAGGCGAGCCTTTGGTGGTGGTGGTACAGTGTGGGCAGGTGTGTCTAGTCAATACAGAACTGCCCTTTGTGAATGGTACAGTGACAAGCCCATACTACATGAATAACATAATCCAGTCATTGTGCCTCTGCATGAACAACACAGGCCTAATTTCATCTTCATGGATGATCCAGGTCACATCATTAGGGAACAGCATGAGACGTTGTTGTCAATCTGTAATTGATGCTCAAGGCCACAAGACAAGTTATTGAGACAGTGACGTTTTTGTGGGGGTGCACCCATCATTGTTGGCTTTGGTTTCAATAAATTAGTTGAGATGAGGAAATCACCATTGCTGCTTCTACTTTCATGATCTAATATCACTGTAGAGTGAACTTTTTACATTTTCCATCAATTTCACCCGAAAGCCAAATATCCCAAAATTTTTGTGAGTAGTGTATACATTTTTAAATAACCACACTTACCTTGTGATTGCAGCAAAGAAGTTAACTACTGAAGGAAGACAAATCTTCAGAGGGTTGAGCTGACACATTACAATTCTTTCAAAATTCAGACCTTGCAAGTAGGACAGACCTAGCAAAACACAGCACAGCATTAAACATGTAGCTTAGCAATGGATTTATTCCTCTACACAACATTTACCATACAAATCGCTTTTTCAGCATTTAAAAGGAGCCTCTGTCAGCAGCTGCCAGCATGTCATACGGTGGCATCACACACAGTGGAGGAGAGCTGCAGCCGGCAGGATGGAAAAGTAGTATCTCTTTCCGGCACAGAGCTCACTCCGCTGCCACCGATGGCTTCATATAGCACCGGACCACCAATGATTACCAGTGTGTCACAGAGGCAGGTGCCATTACACAGCGCTATTAGTCCTGTCAATCAAAGCTGACTGGGGAGTATAATGAATGATAGGGGTGTAGCTGTAGCGGTGCTCAAACACTGCAGCCTGCCCCTTGGTGCTCCAACTGCCGATTTGCATAAAGATAAAAAGTGCTCATTTCTCCACAACCGTGCAAGCTACAAAAGAAAGAATGGTATTGTTTTCTTTAGCATGATCAACCCTATCAGGCCGTATGCCTGGTTTAATAGGGTAGATCACGCTGACAGACACTCTTTAAAAAGCCAATGATATGACGATAGTATATCAATGTCTGATAAAATACATACGTTATAAATGGACACAAACCTTTGCGCAAGTTGCCTTCTAAAAGCTGCTTATGTCGGAAAATCAGAATATAGAAGACAGACTGGCAAGCAGCGTAGAAGGGCCCGTGGAAGGTAATGTCACAGAAAGCCCTGCTCCCAGCATCCTGATTATCTATGTAACCATGGATCCAGTTCACAAGGAGATCAAGGCAAGCCTTCACTGTCCTGTAAAACACACAGTCACTGGGTAAATATAGCACAGAGTGAGGCCTCAATTGATTTATCCTAATATTAGCAATTCAGGCAGAAGTGAATGGAGAGAGCCACACATGTGCAGCAGCTGCTTAGGGGACTCCTTTCTGGAGATAGATGTGGGGTCCTAGAGATGGGAATAATACTTTAAGGGGGCTTCCAGGAATTAATAGTGATGGCTATGAATATCAGATCTGCAAGGGTTGAATGCCCCGCGCCCCGGCACATCAGCTGTTCAGGAGTATCTCTGGCCTTGGAAATAGGCAGTGGAACTGCACAGCAGTGTAAACTGCATAGTGGACAGAGAGCAGCGCTGCAGTAGTCAGCATCATCTAATATACAATTGACAGAGCTGTGTAGTTCTGCCACTTATTTCAGGCGCTGGAGCTACAGCACGACAGATGATTTTCGGGGGGGGGGGGTGGGAGCAACACATCTGATATCGATGGCCTATACTGAGGGGAGATCATCAATATAAAAATCCTGAAAAACCCCTTTAGGCCAATTTCACACAAATGTATTCAGTTGAGGAAACACGTTCCGTGTGAGAGCTGTATTTCTATGACTCAACACTCCTCCGCTGACGTGAACTCATAGCATCATAATGGTCTATAATGCAGTGTGTGCCTGCCTGAGTAGAGTTTACTGAACTGTAGTCCAAAAATGCCCTGAGTACAGTTGAGTAGACCTGCAGTCAGGCAGGAACATACTGCATTAGAAATCGTTATGATACCGTGAGTTCATATCAAAGGGGGAGTGTTTAGTCCAGGAAATACCGCCCTCACGTGCAGCGTGTTTCCTGGACTGAATACACGCATGTGAAATTGGCCTTACGGTTTATTTAGTAGCAGACAGGCTTCACCTCTCTAAGTGAAATCACTGTAATCAACAACCCACAATATGAAGTTATAGCAAATACATAGCCCAACTAAAATGCACATCACACTATGTAATTTCCCAAAAATCTGCCACTTACTTCTTTATGGATTATAAACTGAATACTTACACCAAGGGAATACACTTTGCCCGAGCCAAGAAACTTCCAATATAACTTGCAGCAGTCTGTCTGATAATTGGAGCATG
Source organism: Bufo bufo (assembly GCF_905171765.1). Taxonomy (NCBI): domain Eukaryota; kingdom Metazoa; phylum Chordata; class Amphibia; order Anura; family Bufonidae; genus Bufo; species Bufo bufo. The sequence goes on from NC_053395.1 coordinate 54,648,252, forward strand.
ATTAGGATTTTGCAGCTTCTTCCAAAGATGTTCTAAAAATGCTTCTGCCAGACCCTGCATTCAATATCACACAATTATTTTTCACCCATATGTCATTAAGATGCCCTTAAAGTCAGTGTCCCCTATACAGCCCCCAGCAGCAGAGTTTTGGGGTTATTCTTGTGGCTCAAAAAGTCGCAACTCAGGAAAATGTACAATAATATTTTCAAAATTAGAAAGATAAAATACGCACCAGTTTGAAGCTGCAGATGTAAAAAATGATAAACTGGACATGACAGGAAGCATGGGTTGGTAAGATGAGCTTGTCAAATATGGCAAGAAGCTCTTTGTATAAATCCTTTGCTTTATTAAGTTGAAAGCTCCCTGCAAGACACAATCACCATCACAACATACATTATTCAGTCTACCGCTATACACAACTAAAAGTAATGCTTAAAACCAGAAGATATCGTGAACTCCGTTAGAGTATTTTTTCACACTGGCCATAGGAAACCATACTGATCTTGAGATCGAGCAGTCCTTAGTTTAGTGGTGGACACATGCTAGATTTCTGTAATGCTTGTGAATTTCAAACTAGTAGGACCACGATCAACTCTTCATTAAAAACTGAGAACCAGGACCTTCTGTGACTTTTCTTGTCTTCTTGCCGTTTCATAACAGACATTTCAGAAAAACCCATTAAGGCAGGAATACATTTTGGATTCCCTCTAGGTGGCAACCCTTTTATCCAATACCAGAGTGTTCATTTTAGGGCACTTGCACACGACCGTGTCCGTGAGCGGGCCACATGTCACGAAGCGGCATTAATCGCGCGCACGGGAGCACACAGCATCATAGATTACAATGATGCTGTGCATGTCGGGCCGCCCGCGGGACTATTGTCCCGCACTCATAAGATCATATGTCTCGGAGGGCATACGGTCATGTGCAAGGGCCCTTAAAGGGAGTCTGTTAAATGCATTATTGCTACTGAACCAAAACCAGCACTGTGCAGGGAACTTAAAGGGGTTGTCCCATGAAAAAATATTCTACAGTTTTCAAACCAGCACCTGGATCTAAATACTTGTGTAACTGCATGCAATTAAAAATTCAGTATAGCCACTGAGTTATTCAATAAAATGTATCTGTACAGTGCCACCTGCAGTTTGTTATTTTTCTTATTTCTTTGTACTGCTCACTGAGAAGGTGTCATGGTGGGGGGAAAACTCCACACCGTAAAATGTAGGTTGGCGGGATATGCCACTAGGCCTGGAAACGGGAATAAAGGGAGCAGGTCACCTTCTAACACATCCCTAAATCCTAGCCCTGACCTCCTAACTGTATGAGCGAACCCTAATGGTGGGAGGGCTCATACCTGGAACCTCGGGCCCAACTAACACTAGAGATCCCTGGTAATAATGTCAAGGCTAGAAGACTACCTGTTCATCCACGACACGGATGAACTGGAGTCTCCAGCAGGCCTAGCAACAAGGAAAGGGACAGACAGTAGCATAAACCAGATTGGCAGGTGAGCACCCAGCGCAAACAACACACACTGGAACAACAGCAATTACCTGCCACAACAACTGGATGAAACAACTGCTACTGACTAGTGGTTCCCCCTCCTGGATGGAAACCCTGGAGCCCACTTCCACAGGCAGGTGGTCAATGATATTCCCCCTCTGAGGAACCCAGGAGCCCCCTCACCGGAGGCACAACACACAGGGAAACGCCTTGCATACATGCTGGACGAAACAACACCAAAAGACCAGACATGAAACTACAAGACGTACTCCACACCCTGAACATAAACCCACACCAAACATCAACACAGATGGTAAGGTCCAGGATGGCAGCATAACTCCAGCTCCACAAGAGGCTGAAGTCCCACTAACTTCAGGCTCCAAGGCCAAGTACTATAAGAGCCCACACCCAGCTCCACCTTGCTCACACTTTAACCCTATACCCACCAGAATGGGAAGGGACAACAACCTTAAAGGGGAAGTGTATACACATGCTAAAAACTACACGCTTGCAACAAGCATGCACGGCTAAAGTGTCACGGTCCACTACCACCAGACCATGACACAGCCGTGACAGAAGGCCGCACATGATCGGTTTCATCCTTCAACTGCCACCTGAGTTGTGATAGGGAGAGCATGGACACACCCCCTGAGCTGTGATAGGGAGCGCATGGAAACGCCCCCTTAGCTGCAGCAGAGAAGACACTACCCTTGAGCTGTCCGATTGATATAAATCGAGCAGATCAATAAATGGGGAGATCTCTGGATCCATGTGAGGTACAGGGCTGGTTCTAGCTTTGTTAGAAAGAGATTGTCATGTACTATATGATGTCTGATTTCCATTTTTTTTTTTTTTTTTTTTACTCTTTTTATTAACATATTAGAAATAACTTCTCCTAGTGCGAGGCTGAATATTAATAAGATGCTTACAATGTGTATCTTTTTGGGGAGGGGTACTCGTCAAGGATGTCCATCATCTCCATTATTATTTGAAATTTATGTTGAGCCCCTTGCTGCTAGAGTTTAGGCAAGACCCTATGATTTAAGGCTTCGGGACATTGGGAACAGCAGATCGTATTTCCCTATATGCTGATAATGTTTTATTTTATATACAACATACTGATTCCACACTTCTGAGGGTTATTCGAGTTGTTAATTCCTTTGGTGAGGTTTCGGGTCTTGATATTAATTGGTCTAAAACTATTCTTATGCCCCTGGATAAATTACAACCCTTTACTGACGAGTTGTTTAGTAATCTGACGATTTCCAACTCATTTGAATACTTGGGTATCATTATCTCTGCTAAGATTCAAGACTTCCTACAGTTGAATTTGATCCCATTGATAACCAAACTGAGATCTAAAATAAAGATACGGCTCCGACTTCAGTTATCTAGAGCCGATAGAATATCTTTGGTGAAGATGGTGATATTGCCCCAATTATTGTATATCCTCAGGAATTCCCCAGTATGGATTGAAGATAAGTTTAAGTTGATGTCACGGAAGGTGAGGGAAGGGATGCAAACAAAACACAACAAAATTACACAAAACAGCAGGCTAGGCCCCCACAGCTAGGGAACAGGGAAAGGTCACCACCTGATAGTCCCTGAGCCTTTCCCTGACTGCTACCAACATGAACGATTCTCGATGGTAGACGTGTTCATGCACTCGAACCTAAGCCCTGCTGCACCTGATACAAACCCTCAGCTACGGAGCAGGAGAAAAGACAACCGGTTCATTGCACCATATGAAGGAACCTGTGTCTACCTAAGGCCTAGCCCGTACAAACTACAGAAGGGAAGGAAGGAGGACTTCTCTGAAGATGAACTGGGAGCAAGAGATCCACAAAACATCAGCAGCGAACTCCAGGAGAAACTATAAACCGCAAGGGCTATAGTGAGAAGCAGGTATAAATAGCATCACTAACAAACTAATGAGCAGAACCTGTGAGGGGGTGGGATCCTGCCCAAAGCCACAACAAAGAAATCTGTCAGATTTACGTGCAGCAAGTCTGACAGATCTTCTCAGATCACTCACAGGGCAGGGCGTGACAGTTGATTGAGAGAATTATGAATGACCTACTCTGGGGGAGGAAGCGAGTTAGGCTTAAATTGGAGCATTTTTTATAAGCCGATAGAATAGGGAGGATTAAACCTAACTATTTCAAAGGCTATTTTATGGCATCACAGCTATGGTTGTACCATGAATGGGAGAAAAGTCCACTATGTACAACTTTGGTGAAGAGGTCGCCAAATGATAATATTTTTACCCTACTGGAATCTGGTCAATTAATTAATCTCCAACAGGACTATATGGTTGCTGCGCAGCTACTTATTAAGTCCTGGAGTACTATCAGAGATTGGTTTGGGATAAAGGAATCTTTGTTGTACGCCCCTCTGGCATAATCATCATTTACAGGCCCTAGACCATGGGTGTCAAACATGCGGCCCGAGGGCCGCATGCGGCCCGCAATGAATATCTTTGCGGCCCGGCAGTCTAGTATCTCTGAACATGAGCGCGCTGCTATCGGCGCGCTCATGTTCTCTCAGCAGCACGGGGAGAAGGAAGCTGTCCTCCCCCCCCCTGTGCTGCTGCCGCTGCCACCAATGAGAAGAGAGGGGGGGAGGAGGGGCGGGCGCACTGCGCCACCAATGAGGAGAGAGGGGCGGAGGAGGGGCGGGCGCACTGAGCCACCAATGATAGGACTATTCCCATTTCCCACACAGAGCGGCGCCCAGCGATGTCTCAGCACTCACCATTAGTCCTGGGCGCCGCTCCGTTCGCCTGCAGTGCCCCATTACTGTCTCCTCTCCTGCTCCACATGCTGCTGATTACTATCGGAGCGATGGGAGGAGACATCAGCTTCACTAGTGGGCGTTCCTTCTCCCTGCGCTGCGATTGGACAGCGCTACAGCCAGGAAGAAGGAACGCCCACTAGTGAAGCTGATGTCTCCTCCCATCGCTCCGATAGTAATCAGCAGCATGTGGAGCAGGAGAGGAGACAGTAATGGAGCACTGCAGGCGAACGGAGCGGCGCCCAGGACTAATGGTGAGTGCTGAGACATCGCTGGGCGCCGCTCTGTGTGGCCTGATAGTGAAAGTCAGTCTTTAACACAATACAGGAGGTGGGTGCCGGCAGCAGAATCGCATTGCCGGCACCCTGCCGCTGACAGGGAGCTGCGATCAGAGGCAGTTAACCCCTTAGGTGCCGCACCTGAGGGGTTAACTGCTGATCTGCCAGTACCAGCCTCCTGTATAAAGGGGTAATTTATCATTGGTGGTGCAGTGTGCCCCCCCCCCTCAACCCCCCATCCCATTAAAATCATTGGTGGCACAGTGCGCCAGCCCCTCTCAACCCCCCCCAGTATTAAAATCATTGGTGGCAGTGGCCACAGGGACCTCTCCCCTCCCCCTCATTGGTGGTGCAGTGGCAGCTTCTGATCGGAGCCCCAGCTGTGTAAGCCTGGGGCTCCGATCAGTTACCATGGCAGCCAGGACGCTACAGAAGCCCTGGTTGCCATGGTAACATCCCTGATGCTGTGTGCACAAGGCACAGAGCAGCAGGGACAGTGTGAAGTCCTATTCACCCTAATAGAGCTGAATAGGACAAGGGATGAAAGATCCCAGGTTCTCGCCCCTAAGGCTACTTTCACACTTGCGTTCAGAGCGGATCCGTCTGAGACGGATCCGCTCATATAATGCAGACGGTGGATCCGTTCAGAACGGATCCGTCTGCATTATATTGTAAAAAAAAAATTTTTTTTTTTTTGATGCGGCCCACAAACTAAAATTTTGTTTTTTTGGCCCATGTTAGCCTTTGAGTTTGACATGCTTGCCCTAGACGAACTGGTTGGGGATCAGTATTGGCAAAAGAATAACATTCGGTATCTTACACAGGTGGTTTGAAATGGTTACGATATATCCTTTCTTTTTTGGAGTTAGCACAAAGAGAAAATATTCCTGACTTATCTTTGTTTCGGTATTTTCAGTTACGTTCTTTGATATTGATACTTCCACATTTTTGCATGATTTGATAGTAAAACCGGCACAGAGGGTTAAGATTTCTCAGTGTTATAAATATTTACTTAAAGCATAATTTATTGATTCGCAGTCCCCTGGGCAAAAAGCCTGGAGAAGGGATTGCCCAATGATTCAATCGGCTGATTGGGATAATATATTGGGGAATGTGGCATTAGTTTCTCATAATTTTAATCATACACTGGCTCAATTTAATATTTTACACAGAATTTATATTACACCTTTTTGGCTTAATAAATGGGGTTTGAGAAACACTTCCAATTGTCCACGGTGTAATACACCTGAGGCTGATCATCAACATATGTTTTGGACCTGTATAGAATTAGAAGAATACTGGAGGGCAATACACAACTATACCATTCAAAAATTGAAAGTGGCGATCCCATTTATGGTGGAGTGCTGGATTTTGATTGCACGGGCTTGGTTTTCATCTAATGCTCCAAGTATTGATATATGGCTAAATCTCGTTAACAAGATTAGACTTTATGAAAAAAATGTTATATAAACAAAGAAACGCTGGGGATAAATAGTTTAAGATATGGGGCGAATGGAAATCTTAATGAGTCCTGCCTCAAGCCTTGTTGTCGGCGGGGATGGGAGACTCATCGCAGAGGGGGGCGGGGGGGGGGTTGGTAGGGATTCTGGGGAGTAAGATTTAAGTAATAAGAAAATGGAAATGATTATTTTGATGTTTTATGTTGTATGGAAATATTATTCCTTAATAAATAAAAAAATTATTTAAAAAAAAGTTCTTCATTCACCCACTGCACTGCTGCGAACCCCTTATTGCTGTAGCCGAAGTTGAACTGTACAATATATTCAGGTGGCCCCACCAAACCATGGATCCTTGAGCCGATGATAAAGCTTGTCGCAGTCTCGAGGCGGAGTACACGGTGTGGGGTGAACTACACCACAGACACCAGACTTTGTCAAATTTTTAAACACCCACACTATATATGGTAGGATCTGATTCATCTGTAATTTCCACATGGACAGGTTCGGTGTATTGGGGCTGTACCATCTTAAAGCAATGCATTTACGTGCCATAAATAGTGACTCCCTCAGAAATATTGTCATATAGTGATCCCAGTTATCTTCCATCAGTATTCCCAGCAGGCAAATTTCAGGAGTGCAAGTCACTTGAAGCAGCAGTAGATCGGAAAAAAAGGAAGGACCTCCTTCCAGAATGCAGCAATCGGGCTGCATCTCCACACCATGTCCACAAAGTCCGCCTCTAGGTCCCCACACCTTGGGCATGCTGTGGATGGTGCTCTACCCATTCTATATAGTCTAGTTGGTGTAAGATATGTCTGATGAGTGACGTACAGTTGAATCATTTTGTTAATGACTGCTGGTGATACCTGTAAATGTGATTCTAATAAAGCCGTTATGGATTCTTCTGTGAGTGTGGGTATCAATCCTTTCCATTTATCCAAGACTGAGGGGATTGGCACTGACCTTCGCTTGTACTAAGTGTGAATAAATGACAGTCCTCTGGGGTCCTGGGTTTTAACCACTCCTATGAGTGGGTACTTAGAAATCGTGAAGCTATTGTTTGGAAATTTACTCTGTATAGCTGATCTAAGTTGTAGGTATGAAAAGAAGTGGGTACGGGGGATCTTATATTTCGGTGAAAGTGTCTCAAACGTCATCAACACTCCCTGATCATGTCTATCTCCAAGGGTTCTGACCCCTGCCAGTTGCCATCTGTCTTCTCCTATGACCACTTGCATCTGCGGTAGCGACTGATTGACCCACAGAGGTATGTCAGAGACCACCTCCGTAAATTGGGACAGTGACTTGGCCTCCTTCCAGACCATTTGAGCCAATTTGTGCAGTGGCAATAATGATTTCTGGAATTTGGGGGGCATTTCCAAAACTGACAAAGTGTAGCAGTTTAGGTAATGTTTTAGAAAGTACTCCGAGATGGGCAGGTCCCCGGTTGTGTACCAGGCACTGATGAGTCTCAGCTGGCCTGCTAGGTAATAAATATCATAATCTGGTAACACCATACCTCCCTCTGCCTTAGGACGTTTTAGTGTAACTAAGCTAAGTTTGGCTCGGGATCTGCCCCAAATAAAAGGTTCTGGTCAAAGAATCTATTTCTTTAAACACTGATTTGGGTACATGTACCTCTGCATGCTGAAGCGCATAAAGGACCTTGGAGAGTATAATCATTTTAATTAGGTTAATGCGTCCAGCTACCGAAATAGGCAGTGTCTTCCAACTTTGAAACTTACTCTGTATGTGGTTAGTTAAGGGGAAGAAGTTAAGTGAGAGGGCCTGAGAATGTCTTTTAGTGATATGGGAAGGACCTGTCCATTCTGCCCTACACAATGGCATGTAGACCGATTTCTCCCAGTTGATTCTTAAGCCCGAGAATTCCCCAAATTCATTTATCAAAGCCCCTGCATTGCGAAGGGATGCATCAGGCGAGGACAAATATAGGATCATATCATCCGCATATAGTCCTACACGGACCTCTCTTTCTCCTATGGTCACTCCATTTATATTGTCGCTACTCCTCACCCTGATTGCCAGTGTCTCAACCGCCAAGGCAAACAGGAGTGGCGACAAGGGGCAGCCCTGTCTTGTTCCTCTATGTAGGGGAAAACTTTCTGATAATTCTCCATTTATCAGAAGTCTGCTTACTGGGCCGCTATACAGGATAGTGATCCATCTGAGGAACTGCGGACCAAATCCAAAACCTCGCAGGCAACCAATTAGGTAAGCCCATTCTATAGAGTCAAATGCCTTGGCGGCGCCTAATGAGGCCAGGGCCCAATCCGCATTCAGGGAATAACCCATGTGTAACCACTTGAACCCGTCTGATATTCTCAGTTGTGGACTTCCCTGGCATAAAACCAGTCTGGTCCTGGTGAAGGAGTGTCAGAATTACCTGATTAGGGCGAGTGGCCAAGATTCTATGCTGTGGGTCTATATGAACTGCATTCTAGTGGTTCTTTATCAGGTTTGAGTAAAAGTATTATAGTGGCCTCCATTAATAAATCGGGCAAGCGCCCCGTCTCCAGGGCCGAGCGGAGGGTGGTCAACAATTGAGGGGCCAACTCCTCCAAATACTTGGCATACACTTCTTTGGGGAGCCCGTCTGGGCCGGGAGATTTCCCATTATTAAGATCCGAAATGGCCTGCATTATTTCTTCCAGGGAAATTGGTTGGTCCAATTGGGTACATTGTAATAGACTAAGATTAGGGAGGGACATACTTTCCAAATAAGTGGCTCTCTCTGTTTCAGATGCTATTGCTTTCGTAGTAATAAAGTATCTGACATACTCCCATTTAACAGCAGGGATAATAATTTTGATCTTTTCAGGACTGCACTTACCCTTCAAGTTGTCGTGGCATTAGCGAGCAATGAGCTAACCATACTAACTACTAATATTGTAATTACTCCAAAGTCTCACAAGATGAACAGGCCACGCTGGGCACTAAGCAGGTAATCACGAAAAAGCCGCACAAGTCACAAATTGCATGTGAGGAAAAGAGGCCATCAACATAGTAAGTTCCATTATAAGTAAGGAATAAAATAAAAGGAGACGCTGGCTCGGTTCAGCATTAACATGTCTTGTGGACCATCATCAGTTACATAACTCACCATTTTGGAAGCAGATGTCTTTGATATAACGGAAGAGAACAGATAATCCTAAGTCTAAGCTTTCAGCAGCAGGAAGAGCCATTGTTTCGCTGACAATATTTGCACTCTTTTGCTGCAGGTCTTCGTCTTCATCCTGCAAGATTATTAAGTACACGATAAAAAAAAGAAGCTACTGCAAACAGCTGTGTGTTCGGCCTGGTGCTTCATGCTATAAAAACCTAAGACGGCCATAGACAGAGACCTTAGATGGTTGGACAATCAGTCGGCAGTGTTGGGGGCAGTCCACGCCGCTGCTATGGGGCCCGCGGTGAGGGACAACCCACTGCTGAACTCCTTCTCTATAAAACCATAGTATTCTCCTGCAGCCACCACTAGGGGGAGCTAAAGGCAGCTACTTTTACAATATACAGTGTGACGGCAGACAGGAAAACAAGAGCTGTATGGGGCGGATTTATCAATGTATGTATTGTCAGGTGTCTGGAGTACATACATTGAGAAAAAGTGCATAAAGTGTCTGTTCTACAAGAAGTTTTTTGTTTTATTCAAAAATTCCTCCATAAATGTGGCAGACGTATCACACAGGGAGACAGTCCTTATGATATATGTGTATGCCCCTGCCTGCTGTGGGGGATACAGATCTTAAAGACACAAAGACATTAGATTGCAGACAGATTCTGTAGAAACTGGCTGGATCTCCTAACTGAATTGTAATGTCAGCAAGTGGTCAGCTCTAGGTCTGAACAGAACCTGGATTTGCAGAGCATTTTACCATGTTAAATAGTGCTTCTTCTGCAGCACCTATATCCTTAGTCGCAGCCCACGCACTTTCTTCTGCATCCTCTATATCATGGCGAGAGGCATTCACCTAAAACAAAGAAAAATCATTCAAATGTAAAATGATAATGTAAGGGGCATTTTATTCTGACAAGGGCGAGTCCAAAAAAGAAATTAAGATTTACATTTTGCCAGAAATCCACGTTCCATGCAGAATTGTGCCGCACATTTCTCCCACCATCATGATGGGCTATGATGCAGAGATATTGTGCCCTTTGTCTTTAAAGGGGTTGTCCGTGCTACAGATATTGATTGAGCCATCATTGTAGCGGCGGTGCAGTGTAATTGCAGCTTCCTCTCCCATTCACGCGGATGGGCCAAACAACTGTAATTACACTGCACCACTGCTACAAGGGAGATGGCATGAAGGGAAAAACCGAAGAGGACGTAGCGGCCCCATAAACAAGCTGGTGAGACACCTGCTGATCTTATTCTGACGATAGGTCATCAATATCTGACGAACAACCCCTTTAATATATATATACACACACACACATACATACATACATACATTTCCTCTTCGGTGACCACTATTTTTTATATAAATTCTTCTTTATTCACTAGAAAAGCTTTTAAAAACAACTGCCAAAAAAAAACCAAAAAAACTTTTTCGACTGAATGTATGCTCAGTTAAAGAGGTATTGTGGTTATAACCATTAGATTAAAGTTAGATTAGACCAAAGGGGATTCCACCGCTGGGACCTCCATAGACCTGCAAATGGAGCGGATGGTCAAGCATACACTGTGCTGCTCCATCCGTACCCTGTTGAACTCCAGAAGTGGAGACCCCTTTAAATGACAGCAGCCTGAGGATACATAGTTGGTCATGATGTTTGCTACTAGCAGAACAGAGAATGGAATAGGAAATGACAAAACGTGTATTCAGA
>NC_053395.1:57088403-57196519 GCF_905171765.1 Bufo bufo
TTCACAATATGGTGCCAATGATTTTTTATGATGGTCTCAATTTTCTTATATTGTGCGCTATAGGGTAGAATGATCCTCACTAGATCATCTGTTTTCTTATCCATTTCTTTATCTATCCCTAGGCTTTCTTTTTCTTCAAAGAATATTCCTCTGTTCATATTACATACTTCTTTCAGGGATTTATCCACCTGTTTGATGGGATACTTCTTTATAAGAAATTGTTCCTTCATATCTGCCGCCTCCCTAATGTAGTCCTCGTTCTTTGTGCAGTTTCGCCTTAACCTTCTAAATTGCCCCTTAGGAATATTTAGCAGCCACCTTGGTAGGTGGCAGCTGGTGTATAGAATATAGCTGTTTCTAGCCACCTCTTTCTGGTATGTGTGGCATATTAATCTTTCATTTTCCACTTTGATAGTCAAGTCTAAAAACTCTATCTGTTTCTTGCTCATACTTAGCTTGAATCTTATATTATTTTCATTCATATTTATTTCATTGAAGAACATTAATAGTTCTTCTTCTGTTCCCTGCCATATAAAAATCACATCATCTATAAATCTTCGCCAGAGCACCAGGTTCTCCCCCATCTTTGGCGTTATGTATTGATCCTCCCAATGCGCCATGAACAAATTAGCGTAACTGGGGGCGAACCTGGTGCCCATGGCGGTTCCCCTTATCTGGAGATAAAACTCAGAATCATATGAGAAGTAGTTATGGGTAAGGATATGTTCAACTCCTTCCATTATAAAGCTTACTTGTTCTGATGCATATTCCCCATATACTGTTAGTTGTTGCATTAACGCTTCTAATCCTTGGTCATGTCTTATTATTGTGTATAAAGAGGTGACATCAAGAGTACCAAGGATCCACTTGGGGTTATATTTTAAATTCTCAATAGTTTGTACAATCTGAGTGGTATCTCTAATGTATGAGGGTATTTTTCTGACTGCTGGCTGTAGTAATCTATCTAGGTATTGGGACAGGTTAGAGGTATATGATCCTATACCAGAAATAATGGGTCTTCCTGGGGGATTAAGTGGGTCTTTATGTATTTTTGGTATCGTGTAAAAGACAGGCATTCGTTGCGGGGTTCCCATAATGAACTTAGATTCCTGTTCATTGAGAAATCCCCTTCTATGGCCCTGCTCTACATATGATCCCAAACTTTCACTATATTCCTTTATTGGGTCCTTTTTCAATTTCTTATATGTTTCATTATCTCCCAATTGTTCCTTACATTCACTGTCATATTTACATGTATCTAAAATAACTATGGCTCCTCCCTTATCCGCAGGGCGTATGGTTATATTGTCATTCTGTTGTAACAACTTAATTGCCTGAATTTCATGCGGTTTTAAGTTGTTGAATCTCCTATGGTCTCCTTTAATTTTTCTTATGTCCATTTCGACATTTTTCTTAAAAGTAATTAAATCATGTCCCATTTCGTGCCTTGGGTACATTTTACTTTTTAGTTTTAAATCCGTATGTATATACAATTCCTGTTTTTCCTCTCTTGGTAATATGGGATTTCTTAGGAAATATTTTTTTAGGCAGAGTTTCCGTACAAATTTTTCAATACCAATATAGGTGTCAAATTTACTTAATTGTGTTGTGGGTGCAAATTTTAAACCCTTATTTAACAGTGTATATTGTGCTGGTGATAAAATAATTGAACTTAAATTAATTACTGAGTTCTCTTCCTCAGTTAGTGTCTCCTGGGGTTCCCCCTTTCTCTTCTTTCCCTTCCCTCTTCGTGTTGTCTTTTTTCGGTGTTCTGGCTGTGATAGTGTTTGTGCTGGTTCCCTATATATATTTCCTTGTTGAAGTGGGGCGTGTATTGATTCTTCCCTTGGTGTGTTCTCTGAGAGTGATATTCCTGATTCGGCTTCTGTATCTCGTCCCTGTGTCTCAAGTTGTAATTGTGTCCCATAACTGGTGTTGTGTAGTGTTGGTCTTGTGGTGATTGTCGGGAGGATCTCGTCCGTATCCTGTGGTGTGGGGGTGTACGATCTAAAAAATGGGGGTTACTTAGTGCCTCATATCTATTTGTGGTTTGGATATTGTATTGTACTGATCTTTCTTCATTTTGCTCTGTATCTTTCTCTTTTTCCCTTTGATTTGTAGTTTTGTTAGTCTGTATTCTATCCTCTTTTACATATTGTCTATCCACTGGTTTATCACTCTTCAATAGATTTTGTATTTTTCTGCTCTTTTTTGAGATAATTTCTTGTTCAACTGTCCCTAATTGTTTGCATATTCTTTCATGCCAATTTTTAAAATGCTCGTTTTTAGGGAATTTATCCAGGGTTTCTCTTAATGTTTCAATTTTCCCTGATACTTCCTCCAATATTGATGTCCTTCTTTTTATAACCAGTTGTACAAGGGCTACCGATTGTGATTTCAGTAGGTCATCCCATTCTTTATCAAAAGTTTCACTATATAGATCCTGCGCGGGGGTCCTAGACAACCTGAGTCCTCTTGGTATAATTCCATGTTCAAGGTGGCGATTCAAAGATTTGATTTCCCACCTTTGTTTAAGTTGTTTTATTAATAGGAACTCAAGTTCTCTGAAGACCTCCGTCATAGGTCTATCTGTCGTTTCTTCTATTGTATTAGCGTCATCAAATAGGTAATTGTCTAATCTTGATTTTTGACCCTCTATGAAGCTCCAGATATCCATGCTTATCTGGGGGGGGAGCACAACTATTGGGTGAAAAGAGTTACAAAAGAATTTTGGGTATAGTAGCTCACCCCTCCTGATATCATGAGCCGGTGCTCACACTAAGGTGTGGTTCACCCCAACCACAATGTAGTATAAAGAGGATAATTATATATAGTGGGCACTCAATATCTGCAGCTGCATTCAGGGTACAACACGTTTATTATATGATATTAAATAAAATTCAATAAAACATTCAAAAACACATAGTAACACATAAGAATCAATGGCAATTGATATAGCAATCTGATAAAAATTATTAATTCATTAAGACCATCCTAAAAGTTCCTAAAAATCTTTCACACTGATTATGTGGTTATCGCAAGTCCCGATATTTCAAGCACTTGTTGGTGCTATATCCGTGCTGTTCATGGGTTAAAATAGTCTCAAGTATAGATGATCAGGGTGGTAATAAGGGGTTAGTTTTATGCAGTGTATAATTTGTACTCACTGTCTATAGTCCGGTCTTTTTCTATCACTGACTGTAGTGGCGTCCCACTACAAGTCAGCGCACTCACCCATCTTCTTCTATCCGGCAGCGTGTGTGGATCCGCGGTTTGTCCTAGTCACGGATACCGCGTCTGTTTGGTAAGGTAGTTCCGGTTTCTTCTCAGCGTCCCACGTGTTGAAGATGTCTCACGTGATCGGAGCTTGAGGAAATTCCACGTGATCTGTGTTCTGTTCCGGAGGCGGTACCAACCCCCGTATTGAAATATGTTAGCACAGATGTTTCCTGGAATTTTTCGCAATAATGCCGGTAATTAAGATGCTGTACAGTGTCTTCTTAGTATGGGGATCTCATCCGCTATCGCTATACGCGTTTCGGGGTCACCTACCCCTTCATCAGTAGCTAATTTCTGAGATCCATCTTACTTCCTTATATAGTCATATAGGTTACACCCTTTGATTTAATTGGAGTTCTTTATAAAATCTGGTTCGGATCTTATAGGATTTTGGAGTTAGTTACATTCTTCATATCAGAATATATTCATGCAGTGTATTATTTGTAGTATATTCGTACGATTCTTTTTCTTTCTTTAATATTCTATATAGCTATAGGGCTATAAATTTCATAAAACCCTAGATTTCATAAAACCATAATCTCCATCCACAATCTATTATCAAGACAGTGGGTAATTCTCTACTCCATATGTATTTGCTATCTAATATTATCGATATTTTTCTACCACAATTCATAAAATTACTAATAGTTAATAATTAATACACAATAAATACAATACATTTTTTTATATATAAAAATTTTAAAATTTCCTAAAAATTTCATAAAATTTCATCATGTAACTTCATTTTTCGGCTATATATTTTCAGCTGTATATTCTCTGAGGGAGTAAAGGTGAGGGGCCCCTCATCAAGAGGAAATCGGATGTCCACGATATATTAAGGACACCGATATCCCATCAACGAGGGGCACCACACCTATTTATAGGAATCCAAATATCTCGAAGTCCGCATTTAAACCTTCAGGTTGCAAGGTATTAAAATCATATATACGTCTTGCTTCCTGTCGCGACATATTCGAGATATGGTCCCCTCCTCTCCAATGTATATCAATTTTTTCAAATGCCATGAATTTTAACAAGGTAGGATCTTGATTATGAAAAATTTTAAAATGTTTGGACAGTGAGTGTTTCTCATATCCTGACCTGATTTTCGTCATATGTTCTCCTATTCTGGTTTTCAATAATCTTTTTGTACGTCCTATATATTGTTTCCTACAAGGACATTCAATTAAATATAGGACGTTAGATGTATTGCAGGATAAAAATGTATCGATTTCATATGAAAATGTACTTGTATTAGAGGAGGCTTTACTTGTTTTTTTGGGAAATTTCGTATTCTTACAATTATTGCACTTATTACATCTATAAAATCCCTTTAAACCAAATATATTGTGTTTAGTGTTCTTCCTATTTTTTATTGTTGGTGCTACCTTTAAAGATAGGTTTGGGGCCTTCGTGTATACCATTCGCGGACCACTAGTTAAATATGGTCCTATTAATTTATCCTTCACAATATGGTGCCAATGATTTTTTATGATGGTCTCAATTTTCTTATATTGTGCGCTATAGGGTAGAATGATCCTCACTAGATCATCTGTTTTCTTATCCATTTCTTTATCTATCCCTAGGCTTTCTTTTTCTTCAAAGAATATTCCTCTGTTCATATTACATACTTCTTTCAGGGATTTATCCACCTGTTTGATGGGATACTTCTTTATAAGAAATTGTTCCTTCATATCTGCCGCCTCCCTAATGTAGTCCTCGTTCTTTGTGCAGTTTCGCCTTAACCTTCTAAATTGCCCCTTAGGAATATTTAGCAGCCACCTTGGTAGGTGGCAGCTGGTGTATAGAATATAGCTGTTTCTAGCCACCTCTTTCTGGTATGTGTGGCATATTAATCTTTCATTTTCCACTTTGATAGTCAAGTCTAAAAACTCTATCTGTTTCTTGCTCATACTTAGCTTGAATCTTATATTATTTTCATTCATATTTATTTCATTGAAGAACATTAATAGTTCTTCTTCTGTTCCCTGCCATATAAAAATCACATCATCTATAAATCTTCGCCAGAGCACCAGGTTCTCCCCCATCTTTGGCGTTATGTATTGATCCTCCCAATGCGCCATGAACAAATTAGCGTAACTGGGGGCGAACCTGGTGCCCATGGCGGTTCCCCTTATCTGGAGATAAAACTCAGAATCATATGAGAAGTAGTTATGGGTAAGGATATGTTCAACTCCTTCCATTATAAAGCTTACTTGTTCTGATGCATATTCCCCATATACTGTTAGTTGTTGCATTAACGCTTCTAATCCTTGGTCATGTCTTATTATTGTGTATAAAGAGGTGACATCAAGAGTACCAAGGATCCACTTGGGGTTATATTTTAAATTCTCAATAGTTTGTACAATCTGAGTGGTATCTCTAATGTATGAGGGTATTTTTCTGACTGCTGGCTGTAGTAATCTATCTAGGTATTGGGACAGGTTAGAGGTATATGATCCTATACCAGAAATAATGGGTCTTCCTGGGGGATTAAGTGGGTCTTTATGTATTTTTGGTATCGTGTAAAAGACAGGCATTCGTTGCGGGGTTCCCATAATGAACTTAGATTCCTGTTCATTGAGAAATCCCCTTCTATGGCCCTGCTCTACATATGATCCCAAACTTTCACTATATTCCTTTATTGGGTCCTTTTTCAATTTCTTATATGTTTCATTATCTCCCAATTGTTCCTTACATTCACTGTCATATTTACATGTATCTAAAATAACTATGGCTCCTCCCTTATCCGCAGGGCGTATGGTTATATTGTCATTCTGTTGTAACAACTTAATTGCCTGAATTTCATGCGGTTTTAAGTTGTTGAATCTCCTATGGTCTCCTTTAATTTTTCTTATGTCCATTTCGACATTTTTCTTAAAAGTAATTAAATCATGTCCCATTTCGTGCCTTGGGTACATTTTACTTTTTAGTTTTAAATCCGTATGTATATACAATTCCTGTTTTTCCTCTCTTGGTAATATGGGATTTCTTAGGAAATATTTTTTTAGGCAGAGTTTCCGTACAAATTTTTCAATACCAATATAGGTGTCAAATTTACTTAATTGTGTTGTGGGTGCAAATTTTAAACCCTTATTTAACAGTGTATATTGTGCTGGTGATAAAATAATTGAACTTAAATTAATTACTGAGTTCTCTTCCTCAGTTAGTGTCTCCTGGGGTTCCCCCTTTCTCTTCTTTCCCTTCCCTCTTCGTGTTGTCTTTTTTCGGTGTTCTGGCTGTGATAGTGTTTGTGCTGGTTCCCTATATATATTTCCTTGTTGAAGTGGGGCGTGTATTGATTCTTCCCTTGGTGTGTTCTCTGAGAGTGATATTCCTGATTCGGCTTCTGTATCTCGTCCCTGTGTCTCAAGTTGTAATTGTGTCCCATAACTGGTGTTGTGTAGTGTTGGTCTTGTGGTGATTGTCGGGAGGATCTCGTCCGTATCCTGTGGTGTGGGGGTGTACGATCTAAAAAATGGGGGTTACTTAGTGCCTCATATCTATTTGTGGTTTGGATATTGTATTGTACTGATCTTTCTTCATTTTGCTCTGTATCTTTCTCTTTTTCCCTTTGATTTGTAGTTTTGTTAGTCTGTATTCTATCCTCTTTTACATATTGTCTATCCACTGGTTTATCACTCTTCAATAGATTTTGTATTTTTCTGCTCTTTTTTGAGATAATTTCTTGTTCAACTGTCCCTAATTGTTTGCATATTCTTTCATGCCAATTTTTAAAATGCTCGTTTTTAGGGAATTTATCCAGGGTTTCTCTTAATGTTTCAATTTTCCCTGATACTTCCTCCAATATTGATGTCCTTCTTTTTATAACCAGTTGTACAAGGGCTACCGATTGTGATTTCAGTAGGTCATCCCATTCTTTATCAAAAGTTTCACTATATAGATCCTGCGCGGGGGTCCTAGACAACCTGAGTCCTCTTGGTATAATTCCATGTTCAAGGTGGCGATTCAAAGATTTGATTTCCCACCTTTGTTTAAGTTGTTTTATTAATAGGAACTCAAGTTCTCTGAAGACCTCCGTCATAGGTCTATCTGTCGTTTCTTCTATTGTATTAGCGTCATCAAATAGGTAATTGTCTAATCTTGATTTTTGACCCTCTATGAAGCTCCAGATATCCATGCTTATCTGGGGGGGGAGCACAACTATTGGGTGAAAAGAGTTACAAAAGAATTTTGGGTATAGTAGCTCACCCCTCCTGATATCATGAGCCGGTGCTCACACTAAGGTGTGGTTCACCCCAACCACAATGTAGTATAAAGAGGATAATTATATATAGTGGGCACTCAATATCTGCAGCTGCATTCAGGGTACAACACGTTTATTATATGATATTAAATAAAATTCAATAAAACATTCAAAAACACATAGTAACACATAAGAATCAATGGCAATTGATATAGCAATCTGATAAAAATTATTAATTCATTAAGACCATCCTAAAAGTTCCTAAAAATCTTTCACACTGATTATGTGGTTATCGCAAGTCCCGATATTTCAAGTACAATGTGTCACAAGAAAAAAAAATCTCAGAATGGCTTGGATAATTATAAGTGTTCCAAAGCTATTACCAAATAAAGTGACGCATGTCAGATTTGTAAATTTTGACCTGGACGCTGGGGCATCAATGACCTTTGGTCATGAAAGGGTTAAATTAAGGATAGACAAATAACCTTACCTCAACGTGACTAGAAGTCTTTCTTCAGGTGAAATGCTGCGCCTCATGTTTGTGTCCTGGAAAGTAAGTCCAGAACGTACAGAAGCAAGCATATTAAATGTACCAACTGACATACGACAGTAACCCTGTGCACGTTTTTTTTTTATTCACCTCAGAAATCCTATTAAAAAAGACACCCGGATCCGCAAAAAAAGGAAGATTTTTAAGGCATCCGTTCCTTTTTTTTGCGGAAGAACGGTTCAGCATTTTTGCGGATCTGCAAAGCACTACAGCCGTTTGAATTTGCCCTAACTGTGTAACTAGTACTATTTTTGCATCTATTGTTTTTGTGCATTATTTTTCATGATTTTATACTTGTAGCCATGCACATCCGCATATTTACTATCATATCGTGCAGGATGCTTTTTATCTTTTTCTGTGATTTTTATCAGGATATATAGCTCCTGTGGTCACGTGGCACTGGTGGACACCAGCAATCAGAGGTGCAGCTATAGTGACAAGTTTTAAACATAAGTTGATAAAAAAAAAAAATATTCTGTTGAATAGTGACTTTTGAGCAGTGGTGTACTTCTCATGGAGGCAGACCATGACACTGCTCTGGGAATTATGGTGGTAGAGGGCCAGGCATTGAATATCTTCTCCTGCTTCCTAACACTAGGGGAAGCTCACTGCATGTTGATTTTTAAAGCTGACACTAAGTACAGTGGTAGCAATATAAAATCTTATGCACTAAGCTCCCCATAATGGTGTATCTTCAGATAGACAGTTTTATAAAAATACTTTGTGAAGGGAACCAGAGGGTTTAGATCAGTATGGGAGACAGTTATGAATGTATTTGTGCCACTTGTCTGGTATAAATATATTGAAAAATATGTTTCTCGCAAAAAGAATCATATTTAAAAAAACACCTTTTCCAATTTTTCGTAGAAATCAGATAAAGTGGGCAAGGTGCAGCGTGACTTTGTTCTTTTAGAAAGAAATCTTCCACTTCATGCACACGACTGTTGTTATGGTCCGCATCCGAGCCGCAGTTTTTGCGGCTCGAGTGCGGACCCATTCACTTCAACTGTTTTCCGGACAAGAATATGCATTTCTACAATGGGCCGCCTGTTTGGTTCCGCAAACTGCGGAAGGCACGCAGGCGGCTTCCGTGTTTTTCAGATCCGCAATTTGCGGAGCGCAAAAAACGAAACGGTCGTGTGCATGAGGCCTAATGCATATGAAATCTCATTGGGAGGGCAAACTAAGTTTTCCTGTGGGGACTATCATGTCTGTGCATGACCCTGCTTTTGGGAATTTAAGATGCTAATTATAAAAAGAATGCACTTAATGGCCTTTATTCTGTTTCTATGACTATTTATTAAGCAGATGTTACCTATAAAAATTCAGTCAACTGTTTAGTCTTGTTTCACATCAGGTTTTTGCCCCACATTTAATGTATACACATGATGTATACATTAAACGGATGCCTCATTAGGATGCCATACAGTGGTATCTTCCACCATACGGTTCCACTGTAAAATAAACGCATCTGTTAACTACATGTTTTTTTTTTGTTGGACTCTGCAGCATGGTAAAACGTAGTGTACTATCATTTTATATTCTATTCTCCTGTCCCCCAAGGTTAAACGTGGGCCAAAATGTGAAGTGAAAAAGCGAAATAGTTTTCAATTAGTATGTTTGTTCCATGTCCTAATACCAATACAGACTCATGATCATTCTTTGCCAAATTGCAGGATACATATATTTATCTCAGACCATAAATTTCCCTAGCTTATGGACAGTGGATGCCTTTATGAAATGACCCCTTTAAATATGTCCAGCCACAGAGTCTTATGAAATATCTACATCACAGAAAACTCTCACAATGAATGAGATGTGGATAGCTATAGAAAGCTGTTTACTGTAGTTCTCTCTCTCTCTCTCTTGGATCATTTATGAGATCCAGGCAGGCAACGTGTAATATTCGCTTTTTCTTTAATAAAATATGGAATGATGTTTGTACTTTACAGACATATTCTGTCAGTCTGACACAAAGATCTTGTAATCTCACCACTAAACTTTATGTATTAAAGCGGTGGTATTATTGAGATAAATAAAACATTGGGACAATCACTGAAGTGTCTCTACAGCACTAAGCCGCTCAGTTATACGTTCCTTCCAATATTGTTATAGTGTGTCGAGAATCGAAACATCAAAGGTTCCAGTATGCATGTGTTCTAGACCAATGGTCCACAGTCTTTTTTGTACCAGGGACTAGCGTCATGCAAAATAATTTTCGTGCAGACAGGAAAGGGGTGGGGGGAGAGTGGTAAATGTAAGACGTATATTCTGTAACAAAACACAGTAGTTTAGGCCCCAAATCATTGACTTGTGATGTCTCAGCGACAGATGATGTCTCCTCTGGCTGTGTCTCGGTCTCTGTGTTGTGACACGTTTGCCGTGCATGCTGGTTGCCTGGGGCAACGTGTAGTTTATGCAGCATGTGTGTACACTTCTCCTTTAAAGTTTGTTTCCCTTCCCTGTGTGGTGTTAACTACCTGGCTGGGTGTGGTCACTAGGTGCTTATATTGCCTGTGGCTGGTTGCCTGGAGTTTTGTTGTCCTCCAGCCTCTGTTGGTGCTGGAGCTATGCTCCTGTCCTGGGTATTCCATCTGCCCAGTTATTGAGGGCCATCTAGTAAGACATCAATGTCATTCCGTTGTTACCATGTCTTCCTACCTTACCCGTTTCTATGTATGGTGTGGTTTATGTTCAGGGTTTGTCTTGTATATCTAGTTGTTGTTCCATGTCTGGTCCGTTTTGGTGTTTACGGTCCTGCATGGATGCTAGACACTTCCCTGTCTGTCTGTGCCTTCGATGAGAGGGCTTCTGGGGGAACAACAAGTCAGTGTGCAGCTCTGCCTGAGGCCGCCATGCATCCAGTCCACATGGGGGTCCAGGCAGTTACTGGTATGCTGGATTCTATGTTTGTTGTTTGTACTGTGTCCTGTATGGTGTTTGGGTTCCAGTACATATTCATGGGTTCCAGTTGTGGTGTGGACTGCTGGTGTTCCTTCCAGCAGCCGCGGCAGGTAAGTGCCTAGGATCCCGGTGCCCTTGATCCAGTGGGTATTATTTGCTGAGTTCTTTCCTGCCAATCCAGTTTTGCTTATTACTGCCTTCTCTTTATATGTGCATGTTATGGGGATTCCTTTCATTGTGGAATGTTCTAGGGCAGGGGTGCACAACCTTTTTTGGTCTGGGGGCCGCATTGTCACATCACTCTATTTCAAGGGGCCGCAAATAAAAAAAAATGATTGGCGCTCATTGGCCTATTACATAAGCCAGTGCAAAATGACTGGGAAAGAGTGATCGCTACCACAGTCATTCCGCCTTCATTTAGATTACACAGAGATGTGCTGCAGATAATCGTACATTTTTCAACCTAAAAAAATATGCAAATCAACGGCCAAACGAGCAACTCCATGTTTATCAACTGATCAGCTACACGATTATACCGGCCAGATGTAAGATAAGAGCGTTCCTATAAACACTTGTTCCCAGTAATTGTCCCGAATATTGTGCTGCAGCATAGCCCCTGAAACCGAAGAGTTATACTTACCTGCTCCCCACCGCACCGGTCCTTCGTACTGCCCCCACTGTTTACACCTGGCAGTGCATGGACATGGTCATACACCACTCCAGCCAATGACTGGCTTACACGGTGATGTGGCCACAAGCAGCATGTCACTTCTTAAGCCAGTCATTGACTGGAGCCATGCAAGTGACCATGGTCATGCACTGCCAGATGAAAACAGTGGGGGACCGGAAGATGGAGGCAGCGGGGGCAGCGCAGAGGACCACAGTGGCGTGGAGCAGGCAAGTACACTGCTCAAAAAAATAAAGGGAACACAAAAATAACACATCCTAGATCTGAGTTAATTAAATATTCTTCTGAAATACTTTGTTCTTTACATAGTTGAATGTGCTGACAACAAAATCACACAAAAATTTAAAAATGGAAATCAAATTTTTCAACCAATGGAGGTCTGGATTTGGAGTCACACTCAAAATTAAAGTGGAAAAACACACTACAGGCTGATCCAACTTTGATGTAATGTCCTTAAAACAAGTCAAAATGAGGCTCAGTAGTGTGTGTGGCCTCCAAGTGCCTGTATGACCTCCCTACAACGCCTGTGCATGATGAGGTGGCGGACGGTCTCCTGAGGGATCTCCTCTCAGATCTGGACTAAAGCATCTGCCAACTCCTGGACAGTCTGTTGGTGGATAGAGCAAGACATTATGTCCCAGATGTGCTCAATTGGATTCAGGTCTGGAGAACGGGCGGGCCAGTCCATAGCATCAATGCCTTCGTCTTGCAGGAACTGCTGACACACTCCAGCCACATGAGGTCTAGCATTGTCTTGCATTAGGAGGAACCCAGAGCCAACAGCACCAGCATAAGGTCTCGGTACCTAATGGCAGTCAGGCTACCTCTGGCGAGCACATGGAAGGCTGTGCGGCCCTCCAAAGAAATGCCGCCCCACAACATTACTGACCCAATGCCAAACCAGTCATGCTGGAGGATGTTGCAGGCAGCAGAACGTTCTCCACGGTGTCACCAGACTCTGTCACGTCTGTCACATGTGCTCAGTGTGAACCTGCTTTCATCTGTGAAGAGTACAGGGCGCCAGTGGCGAATTTGCCAATCTTGGTGTTCTCTGGCAAATGCCAAACGTCCTGCACGGTGTTGGGCTGTAAGCACAATCCCCACCTGTGGACGTCGGGCCCTCATATCACCCTCATGGAGTCTGTTTCTGACCGTTTGAGCAGACACATGCACATTTGTGGCCTGCTGGAGGTCATTTTGCAGGGCTCTGGCAGTGCTCCTCCTGTTCCTCCTTGCACAAAGGCGGAGGTAGCGGTCCTGCTGCTGGGTTGTTGCCCTCCTACGGCCTCCTCCACATCTCCTGATGTACTGGCCTGTCTCCTAGTAGCGCCTCCATGCTCTGGACACTACGCTGACAGACACAGCAAACCTTCTTGCCACAGCTCGCATTGATGTGCCATCCTGGATAAGCTGTACTACCTGAGCCACTTGTGTGGGTTGTAGACTCCGCCAGCATTCAAAAGTGACCAAAACATCAGCCAGGAAGCATAGGAACTGAGAAGTGGTCTGTGGTTACCACCTGCAGAACCACTCCTTTATTGGGGGTGTCTTGCTAATTGCCTATAATTTCCACCTGTTGTCTATCCCATTTGCACAACAGCATGTGAAATTGATTGTCACTCAGTGTTGCTTCCTAAGTGGACAGTTTGATTTCACAGAAGTGTGATTGACTTGGAGTTACATTGTGTTGTTTAAGTATTCCCTTTATTTTTTTGAGCAGTGTATGATGAATCTTCTGTTTCAGAGGCCATGCTGCAGGAACATGTTAAAAATCATTTTTACCAGAAAAGTGGCGACATTTCCTTCCATCCTGCCTCTTATTCATAAATCAGTGCTTTCCTTCACTGCAGAGGACACGCATAATGGTTATTACCATCTCCTGCCCCCAGTTATAGGCGCCCTGCAGTAACCAGTAAGCGCTTTACCTTGCTAGTGGTGAAGGCGCTTATTGGTTAACACTTTAATGACCAGGCCTAAAAAAGGCCTTAACCCCTTCACGACATATGACGTAATAGTACATCATGGCGGCAGGTGCGTTCCCGCATTTTGACGTACTATTACGTCATGGTGATCAGGCGGGCACCGGAGTGGTGCCCGCCCGATCACTGCAGGGGCCCAGCAGTCCCTGATAGCCGGGCCCCTGCTGTATCCGCCGTCATCACTGTAGAAGCCGATGCATGCGGATTAACCCCTTCTATGCCGCGATCAGCACTCGCCGCAGCATAGAAGGGACCGGTTCTATAAATATATCACATGATCCATCTCATCCGATAAACACTGTAAAAAAATTAAATGAAAACAGTTTAAAAAAAAGCCATTTTTGTCACCTTACATCACAAAAAATGTAACACCAAGCGATCAAAAAGGTGTATGTCCCCCAAATGGAACCAATAAAACCGCCACCTCATCCTGCAAAAAAAGAGCCCCTACATAACACAATCTCTGAAAAAAAACTAAAAACTATAGCTCTCAGAACATGGAGACACTAAAACATAATTTTTTTTGTTTCAAAAATGCAATTATTGTATTAAAGTGAAAATAAAAAATAAATAAATACATATTAGGTATCACCGCATCCGTAAAAATATCACATGACTTAGCCCCTCAGATGAACACAGTAAAAAAAAAAAGGGCCAAAAAAAGCAATTTTTTGTCACCATACATCACAAAAATTGCAACACCAAGCGATCAAAAAGGCTTATGCCGCCAAAAATAGTATCAATCAAACCATCACCTCATCCCGCTAAAAATGAGATCCTACCTAAGGCAATCGCCCAAAAAATAAATAAATATGACTCTCAGACAATAGAGACACTAAAATATGATTTTATTTGCTTCAAAAATGCTATTATTGTGTTAATGTGAAATAAAAAAATGTTAGATATCGTCGCGTCCGTAACAACCTGCTCTATAAAAAAAATCACATGACCTAACTCTTCAGGTGAACACCGTAAAAAAATAAAAATAAAAACAGTGCTAAAAAGGCAATTTTTGGTCACCTAACATCATTCAAAGTGCAACACTAAGCGATCAAAAAGGCGTATGCCCCCCAAAATAGAACCAATCAAAACGTCATCTTATCCCACAAAAAAAGAGCTCCTACCTAAGACAATTGGTCAAAATATAAAAAAGCTATGGCTCTCAGACTATGGAGACACTAAAACTATTTTTTTTGTTTCAAAAATGCTATTATTGTGTATAACTCAAATAAATAAGAAAAAGTATACATATTAGGTATTGCCATGTCCATAACGGCCTGCTCTATAATATCATGGGACCTAACCCCTCAGGTGAACGCTGTAAAAATAAATAAATAAAAACTGTGCTAAAACAACCAATTTTTTTGGTCACCTTGCCTCATTAAGTGTAATAATGAATGATCAAAAAATCATATGTACCCAAAAATGGTACCAATAAAAACGTCAACTCTTCCTGCAAAAAATGACGATTGGCACCAATAAAACTGTCACCTTATCCCCTAGTTTCCAAAATGGGGTCACTTTTGGGAGTTTCTACTGTAGGGGTGCATGAGGGGGGCTTCAAATAGGACATGGTGTCTAAAAACCAGTCCAGCAAAATCTGCCTTCCAAAAACCATGCGGCAGTCCTTTCCTTCTGTGCCCTGCCGTGCGCCCTTACATCAGTTTACGACCACATGTGGGGTGTTTCTGTAAACCTCAGAATCAGGGTCATAAATGTTGAGTTTTGTTTGGCTGTTAACCCTCGATGTGTTAAAGAGAAAAATTTATTGAAATGGAAAATCTGCCCAAAAAGTGAAATTTAGAAATGTAATCTCCATTTTCCTTTAAAAGGTTATCAAAGTTTGTGAAATCAGTTTTGAGTAACTTGAGGGGTGTAGTTTCTACAATGCGGTCATCTATGGCGGGTTTCTATTATGTAAGCCCCACAAAGTGACTTCAAACCTGAACTGGTCCTTAAAAAGTGGGTTTTTGAAAATTTCTTAAACATTTTAAGAATTGCATCTAAAATTCTAAGCCTTCTAACGTCCCCAAGAAAAAAAATGACATTTACAAAATGATGCAAACATAAAGTAGACATATGGGGAATGTTAAGTAATAAATATTTTATAAGGTATCACTTTCTGTTTTAAAAGCAGAAAAATAGGAATTTCGAAAATTGCTAATTTTTCTAAATGTTTGGTAAATTTGGGATTTTTTCATAAAGTGAAATATATTGACTCAAATTTATGACTGTCATGAGGTACAATGTGTCACGAGAAACCAATTTCAGAATGGGTTGGATAAATAAGTGTTCCAAAGTTATTACTAGAGTTGAGCGTACACATGGATGTTTGGGTTCGGCAGGTTCGGCCGAACTTGAAAAAAAAGTTCGGGTTCGGGACCCGAACTTGACCTGAACTTGAACCTGATACGGACAGTACGTCTAATCCCAGATGTGCAGTATATCAGAGGGTTTTTTAACCCCAGTAAGCAAAAAGCCGTATTTGTGGCCTAAATGTGACACTCACTTATGCATGTCTAATCCCAGATGTGCAGTATATCAGAGGGTTTATTAACCCCAGTAAGCAAAAAGCCGTATTTGTGGCCTAAATTTCAAAGTCACTTATGCACCTATAATCCTAGATGTGCACTATATGAAACAGATGGTTTTTTTTTCACCCCAGAATGCCCCAGTAAGCAAAAAGCCGTATTTGTGGCCTAAATTTCACAGTCACTTATGCATGTCTAATCCCAGATGTGCAGTATATCAGAGGGTTTTTTAACCCCAGTAGGCAAAGAGCTGTATTTCTGGCCTAAATGTGACACTCACTTATGCACCTATAATCCTAGATGTGCACTATATGAAACAGATGTTTTTTTTTCGCCCCACTATGCCCCAGTATGAGAAAGCCGTATTTCTGGCCTAAATTTCACAGTCACTTGAGCAGCAATAATCCTAGATGTGCACTATATGAAAAAAAGGTTTTTTTTTAACCCCAGTGTCTCAAAGCAGTATTTCTGGACTTGCAGACA
Organism: Bufo bufo; assembly: GCF_905171765.1. Lineage (NCBI taxonomy): Eukaryota > Metazoa > Chordata > Amphibia > Anura > Bufonidae > Bufo > Bufo bufo. The sequence goes on from NC_053395.1 coordinate 57,105,025, forward strand.
TGCAGATATCCTGTGCTGGTGCAGTATCGTTGCATAAAATGGCTGCCGATTATGTATTGATATTGACTAACTGAAGGAAAAAAAGTTTGTTTTCAGTAGTAGTTGGCTCAGGGCAGGCTTAAAAAAATTGCACTGCACCCCCAAAACACATTTGCTGTAGATCGCTGAGTAAAGAAGCACTAAAAATCGCCGAACACCGAACCCGAACTTTTACGTAAATGTTCGGGTTCAAGTCCGGGTGCCGAAAACCCTACCGGTTTAAAAAAAAAAAAAAAAATTTCAAACTATAGCTCCTTATTCTTTAAATATGCAAACTGACACCAAAATAAATTATTATAATTAGTTTCCTATTTTGTGTAGGCCGTTTTGTTATATATGTATAGTTTCACATTTTTTTTTTATATTTTTTTAACTTAATTTTTAATATATTTCTGCTACATAATATGTCCCCCAAGAGGTCATTTTTTTAAATGTTGCACTTTTTCCTTTAAATTTTTTACTTTTATTTGTATTTTATTAATATTTTATTGTATTATTTTTTTATAATTGGTTTATTACTAGAGTTGAGCGGACACCTGGATGTTTGGGTTTGACGGGATCGGCAGAACTTCACAAACAAGTTTGAGTTCGGGACCCGAACTTGACCCGAACTTGAACCCGAACCCCATTGAAGTCAATGGGGACCCAAACTTTTGAGCACTAAAATGGCTGTAAAAATGTAATGGAAAGGGCTAGAGGGCTGCAAATGGCATCAAAATGTGGTTAAGAGCATGGCAAGTGGTCTGCAAACAAATGTGGAGAGGGAAATTACTTTAAATAACATAAATTCCGTAAAAATAAAAAATAATAATCTTTATCTAGGAGGACCAGGTCTATATGGAGTAGGAGGTTGAGGAGGCAGTGGATGTGGTGGTAGTAGGTGGAAGCGGTGGTGGAGGAGGTAGCCCACACAGTCTTTTTGTTTTAAATTTATTTTTATTTTTTTAAATTAGGGTACACCTCAAAATAAATATAACCTGTGACAACCCCCTCCAGTTGTGCTAAACACACGTTCAGACAATACACTGGCTGCAGGGCAAGCCAGCACCTCCAAGGGGTAAAGGGTAAGCTCAGGCCATGTGCCCAATTTGGAGACCCAGAAGTTGCAGGGGCTGACCCCTGTCAGTCAGTTCGTGTAGGCGTGTGCACACTTACTGCCCCACCATGTTGCACATGCCCGTGATGTTCACGATCCAATTTGATATCTGCTCTATCAACTTTTGATGTTCTTTTATGCGCCCACCATGGTGATCATGGGTGGCGGGGAATCAGGGTTCCAGGCCAGAGAGGGAGCCTGAGAAAAGGATACCACATGCAAGGAAGGTGAATGGATGAAATTAAATGTAATCGAGCGGAAATGTGGGACAAAGTATTGAAGCATAAGCTTCCAAGTTAAGCAGGGGGCACGTGGCAATTACCCACTCTCGACTCGGGGAGTTAGTGACACTGTAGCGTGTCTATAACTGGGGGACCAATTGCTCCGCATGCGGTCCGCAGACAACGGCAATCCCCAGCAAAAAAAATGCGTACAATGGAGGATGCCGGGGTTGACCGCATGCACCACAAGAACATCTTACACAAAATTATACATTGTGCAGATGAAAAAATATACATACAAAAATCACTGCAAAAAAAATGCACCAAAATGATACACAACTGACAATACTAGCTAATTCCTCAGGCCGATGTTAAAAGCTGAGAACTTTGCCAATATCTTCAAGTCAGGAACATATCGGAGCCCCTCATGCACCACGTCACGGTGTCTCAGCACGCATGGGGTCCTACCACTCAACTGCCTGTGGTGTGTGAACAGGGTCTGAATCAGTGCTAGAAATCAACTCACAGCCAGAATCTCACATGCCTCCATAGTGGGACCACCCATGCACTGTGAGGTAGGATAAAGCTGTGAGCCACACCCACAACAGACTATGTGACACAGAAGCTACCAGGTGCAAAAGAATGTTACCAACAAAATAAAGTGGCACATTCCATACACATAAAGACAAAAAACTCACAAAAGTGGCCTAAACGGGTGAAAATGCTCCAAACCCAGACACTGTAACGTGTCTATAACCGGGGGAGCAATTCCTCCGCATGCGGTCCGCAGACAACAGCAATCCCCAGCAAAAAATGTGTACAATGGAGGATGCCGGGGTGGACCGCATGTACCACAAGAACATCTTACACAAAATTATACATTTTGCAGATGAAAAAATATACATACAAAAATCACTGCAAAAAAATGTAAACATTTAGCTGTGATTTTTTTCTACTAGGTATAGCAGTGGTACAGCAGACCCAATTTTTTTTAAATTTCAACTGAAAATGTTACTGCCAATTTTTTTTTTTTTACCTGTCTACTAGGTATAGCAGTGGTACTTCACACCCAAAAATTGGTGAATTTCACCAGAGAATGTAACTGACAATTTTTTTATTTTTTTACCGGTCTAATAGGTATAGCAGTGATACATCACACCCAAAAATTGTTTAATTTCAAGCGGAAATGTAAATGACAATTCTTTTTATTTTTTTTTAACCTATCTACTAGGTATAGCAGTGGTACTTCACACCCAAAAATTTGTGAATTTCACCATAAAATGTAACTGACAAAGTAGTGAAATTACATAAAATAAAATACGTACAAATAAAAAAATAAGAATTAGATTTAAGAGGTGGAGTTCCATATAGAGTAGGAGTTTGAGGAGGCGATGACGTTGTAGGTGGAAGCGGCGGTGAAGGAGGGCGAGGTAACCAACACTGGTTTTTGGTTTAAATTTTTTTTTTTTTTAATTAGGGTACACTCCAAAAGAGTGTGAAATATCCAAAATACAAGAATGAGCAATTGCGCTGCAGTATAACAATGGCTGGTTAAGGCTGGTATACAAGTCCTGTGGGATCCGTGCCTGATTCATTTTAATGAACGTGAGCTTGTCCACATTGGCTGTGGACAGGCGGCTGCGCTTGTCTGTGATGACGCCCCCTGCCGTGCTAAACACACGTTCAGATAATACACTGGCTGCAGGGCAGGCCAGCACCTCCAAGGCGTAAAGGGAAAGCTCAGGCCATGTGCTCAATTTGGAGACCCAGAAGTTGAAGGGGGCAGACCCGTCATTCAGTACGTGTAGGCGTGTGCACACATACTGCTCCACCATGTTAGTGAAATGCTGCCTCCTGCTAGAATGCAACAGACTAGAGAGGGCATGGAGGAAAAACCCGATAGAAGAATCACAGCTAAAATATAAGACCCAACTGACGATTTACCACAAAGCAATCTTTAAGGCCAAACAAGACCATTTTGCTAGCGAGATCGAAAACGCTGCTCAAAAGCCTAAAAAGATCTTTCAGATCATTTTCGATCTAGCTAACCCTGATGGCCTCAAAACCACTATCCCCGAATCCCAAGATCTCTGCAACGACATCTCAAAATTTTTTAAACAAAAAGTTGATGACATCCAAAACGACATCTTGCTAGCTCAACAGGCAACTGCTCCCCCCATAGAGAACAACGTGATAAACCCCACCCACACCTTTACTCTATGCCCTTTAAAACTTGAAGACCTAACTAAAAGCATGAAAAATATGTCCAAAGCAACTTATCCCCTCTCCAATATCCAAACTAAATCTCTTATTGAATGCACGACCACCATTGCCCGTTAATTCTAAGAATTATAAATGACTCCTTTCTCAGTGGTAACGTCCCTGAGACTCTCAAGTTAGGAATCATAACTCCCCTCCTCAAGAAACCAGGAGCAGACATAAATATGATGGCCAATTTCAGACCGATTACCAACATCCACCTAATAGCTAAAATCATGGAGATAGCAGTGGCAAGCCAACTCCAGCTGCACGTAGAACAGCATCGACTTCTAGATGAACATCAGTCGGGCTTCAGGCCAACACACAGCACGGAATCAGCCCTGGTCAGCCTTTGGGATGAAGCCCTAGGGGTCGCTGACGAGGGAGGGGGGACTTGGCTGGTTCTCCTAGACATGTCGGCAGCCTTCGACACTATCAGCCATTCCATCCTCCTAAATAGATTAAAAGCTGACATTGGAGTAGATATCCACGGACTTGCCTGGTTTGACTCTTTCCTGAAAAACAGAGCTCAGAGAGTCAAACTGGGCTCATTCTTTTCCCCAGTCGAGAAGGTGGAGTGGGGAGTCCCTCAGGGATCTCCCCTCTCGCCATTACTCTTCAATATTTATGTCCGACCTCTGCTCGCCATTCTGAAGGAGTATAACATCAGCTTTGAGTCTTATACGGACGATACACAGATCCTTTTGAGAGTATCGAAATCCGCTGATGACTATAAACTCATGCAAGAAGGACTAAATAAGGCCAGGAACTGGCTAGCACATAACCACCTCAAACTCAACCCGACCAAGACTGAGCTTATTGCACTACATAAAACACCTGAGGCTGCCGCCCCATCTATCTTTGGGGAAAACGTTGTCATCGCCACACAAGGAAAGAGTCTGGGGATAATTTTGGATCAAGAAATGAGCCTCCGTCCCCAGATTAAAGAAGTAATACGGAAAGCAAACTTCGCCCTATTCCTTCTAAAAAAAGCCCTACCGCTTCTCCCCAACACATGCAGACAGGTCGTGGTGGGAGCGCTAGTCAACTCCCACCTGGACTACGGCAATGCAATGTATGCGGGGCTACCAGAAAAAGATCTGAGAGCTCTGCAACTCTGTCAAAACAGAGCCATCCGGCTCATCAAGAAACTAGACTGGACAGACTCTGTTACAAAAGCACGCAGGGAACTCCACTTGCTCCCAGTGAAAGAGAGAGTGCAGTTTAAGCTGTGCTGCTTAACACACAAAGCCCTCCACAAAACAGGCCCCATCTATCTGCAAAAAAAGATAACACGTTACCATCCTCCTAGAGAACTGAGATCCACCTCAGCCTCCCTTCTGTCGGTGCCAAGAACCCGCCTCAAGACAAGGGGGGACAGACGTTTCTCAGCATTAGCCCCCAAGATCTGGAACTCCCTCCCAGAACATATCAGAACAACATCAGATTACCTGGAATTTAGGAAGCTGGTTAAGACCTGGCTATTTGTGTAGGATGACGTAGGGGCTCACAAATATAGCCGGTCACAAGCGCTTCGATCGGATTGAGTTCCTCTAGAGCGCTATACAAGGACTTAGTAACATAACATAACATAACATAAGACGTTCCTTATCAGCTGGTGGTGCTGGTTGTTGCGGCGTGCTGACAAAGCTTTTCCACATTTCAGCCATGCTAACCCTGCCTTCTGTGGTGCTGGCGGTGCCCCAGCTGCGTTGGCGACCTCTTCCTCGTCCTCTGCCTTCGCCTTGTGCTTCCATTGTGCCCCCGCTGTCTGGTGGGAATGCCACCAGCAGCGCGTCTACCAGCGTGCGCTTGTACTCGAGCATCTTACGATCATACTCCAGTGAGGGAATTAAGGACGGTACGTTGTCCTTGTAATGGGGATCCAGCAGCGTGGCCGCCCAGTAATCAGCACAAGTTAGAATGTGGGCAACTCTGCGGTCGTTGCGGAGACACTGCAGCATGTAATCGCTCATGTGTGCCAGGCTGCCCAGAGGCAACTAAAAGCTGTCCTCTGTGGGAGGTGTATCGTCTGTGTCCTCTGTATCCCCCCAGCCACGCACCAGTGATGGCCATGAGCTGGTCTGGGTGCCGCCCTGCTGTGAACATGGTTCCTCCTCCTCCATCTCCTCCTCATCCTCCAATTGTGTACCTGGCGTTTGTGGGTGCAGGAACACACCCTCTGAGCCACTTGTGAATGATTGGCCGGAAACCCTATGAAATGATCCCTCTTCCTCCTCCTCCTGTGCCACATCCTCTTCCATCATCGCCAGCAGCGTTTTTTCAAGGAGGCATAGAAGTGGGATAGTAACGCTGAGAACGTCGTTATCGACACTGACCATGTTGGTGGAGTACTCGAAAGAGCGCAAAAAGGAACACAGGTCTTGCATGGAGGCCCAGTCATTGTTGGTGAAGTGGTGCTGTTCCGCAGAGCGACTCACTTGTGCGTGCTGCATCTGAAACTCCACTATCGCCTGCTGCTGCTCCCACAGTCTGGCCAGCATGTGCAAGGTGGAGTTCCACCTTGTGGGCACGTCGCATATGAGGCGGTGCGCGGGAAGGCCAAAGTTACGCTGCAGCACTGACAGGCGAGCAGCAGGAGGGTGAGAACGCCGAAAGCGCGCATAGACAGCCCGCACTTTATGCAGCAGCTCTGAATTATCGGGGTAATTTTTAAGGAATCTCTGCACCACCAAATTCAGCACATGTGCCAGGCAAGGGATGTGCATCAAACCAGCTGGTCCCAGAGCTGCTACGAGATTTCGCCCATTATCGCACACCACCAGGCCGGGCTTGAGGCTCACTGGCACCAACCACTCATCGGTCTGTTGTTCAAGGCCCGTCCACAGCTCCTGCGCTGTGTGGGGTTTGTCCCCCAAACAGAAAGTCCCCCAAACAGATCTTGCCCTAAATGGGTGTTTAATTAATAGCAGAATAGAACGACAGTATGTACAGGGTGTATCTCACACGCCCTGAACCAGACTAGGCCTCAATTAAATTTGTTTGCCCAAAATGGCTGTATTTCAAATAACTGAATATAACCCCTGTATATAAAGGATGTATCTCACAATGACATCTGCAGCAAAGGCTGACACATTTTTTTTTTTTTGCCCAAACGGGTGTTTGTTTAATAACTGAATATGACAGCAGTATATAACCCTGGAATTTCAAACGTCTTGATGCTGCAAGGGCGGAAAAATTGTGTATTTTGCCCAAAAAAGGGTGTTTTATTAAGAGAAGAATATAACCCCTGTATATAAAGGGTGTATCTCACATGCCCTGACCCACACTAGGCCGCAATAAAAGTTTTGTGCCCAAAATGGCTATATTTCAAATAACTGAATATAACCCCTGTATTTGAAGGGTGTATCTCACACGCCCTGACCCACACTAGGCCTCAATTAAAGATTTATGCCCAAAATGGCTGTATTTCAATTAACTGAATATAACCCCTGTACATAAAGGGTGTATCTCACATGCCCTGACCCACACTAGGCCGCAATTAAAGATTTGTGCACAAAATGGCTGTATTTCAAATAACTGAATATAACCCCTGTATATAAAGGGTGTATCTCACAATGACATCTGCAGCAAAGGCTGCCCAATATTTTTTTTTTGCCTAAACGGGTGTTTGTTTTATAACTGAATATGAGAGCAGTATATAACCCTGGAATTTCAAACGTCTTGATGCTGCAAGGGCGGAAAAATTGTGTATTTTGGCAAAAAAGGGTGTTTTAAAAAAACCAGAAAATTATGGCTGTATTTCTAGCTTAAATTGCGCACTGACTAATCCAGATGTTGTATATTGCCAAAAGAGTGGTTTTTTTTACTAACAGAATATGAAAGCTGTATATATTGAACTTGAATTTCACACTTGCAGATCTGTAAAATAGTGGATTTTGGCAAATAATAAAGTGTTTTAAAAAACCCAGAACATTATGGCTGTATTTCTAGCTTAACCACCTCAGCCCCCAGTGCTTAAACACCCTGAAAGACCAGGCCACTTTTTACACTTCTGACCTACACTACTTTCACCGTTTATTGCTCGGTCATGCAACTTACCACCCAAATGAATTTTACCTCCTTTTCTTCTCACTAATAGAGCTTTCATTTGGTGGTATTTCATTGCTGCTGACATTTTTACTTTTTTTGTTATTAATTGAAATTTAACGATTTTTTTTGCAAAAAAATGACATTTTTCACTTTCAGTTGTAAAATTTTGCAAAAAAAAACGAGATCCATATAGAAATTTTGCTCTAAATTTATAGTTCTACATGTCTTTGATAAAAAAAAAATGTTTGGGTAAAAAAAAAATGGTTTGGGTAAAAGTTATAGCGTTTACAAACTATGGTACAAAAATGTGAATTTCCGCTTTTTGAAGCAGCTCTGACTTTCTGAGCACCTGTCATGTTTCCTGAGGTTCTACAATGGCCAGACAGTACAAACACCCCACAAATGACCCCATTTCGGAAAGTACACACCCTAAGGTATTCGCTGATGGGCATAGTGAGTTCATAGAACTTTTTATTTTTTGTCACAAGTTAGCGGAAAATGATGATTTTTTTTTTTTTTTTTTTTTTTCTTACAAAGTCTCATATTCCACTAACTTGTGACAAAAAATAAAAACTTCTATGAACTCACTATGCCCATCACGAAATACCTTTGGGTCTCTTCTTTCCAAAATGGGGTCACTGGTGGGGTAGTTATACTGCCCTGGCATTCTAGGGGCCCAAATGTGTGGTAAGGAGTTTGAAATCAAATTCTGAAAAAAATGACCTGTCAAATCCGAAAGGTGCTCTTTGGAATATGGGCCCCTTTGCCCACCTAGGCTGCAAAAAAGTGTCACACATCTGGTATCTCCGTACTCAGGAGAAGGTGGGGAATGTGTTTTGGGGTGTCATTTTACATATACCCTTGCTGGGTGAGAGAAATATCTTGGCAAAAGACAACTTTTCCCATTTTTTTATACAAAGTTGGCATTTGACCAAGATATTTATCTCACCCAGCATGGGTATATATAAAATGACACCCCAAAACACATTCCCCACCTTCTCCTGAGTACGGAGATACCAGATGTGTGACACTTTTTTGCAGCCTAGGTGGGCAAAGGGGCCCATATTCCAAAGAGCACCTTTCGGATTTGACAGGTCATTTTTTTCAGAATTTGATTTCAAACTCCTTACCACACATTTGGGCCCCTAGAATGCCAGGGCAGTATAACTACCCCACAAGTGACCCCATTTTGGAAAGAAGAGACCCAAAGGTATTCCGTGAGGGGCATGGCGAGTTCCTAGAATTTTTTATTTTTTGTCACAAGTTAGTGGAAAATGATGATTTTTTTTTTTTTTTTTTTTTTCATACAAAGTCTCATATTCCACTAACTTGTGACAAAAAATAAAAACTTCCATGAACTCACTATGCCCATCAGCGAATACCTTGGGGTCTCTTCTTTCCAAAATGGGGTCACTTGTGGGGTAGTTATACTGCCCTGGCATTCTAGGGGCCCAAATGTGTGGTAAGGAGTTTGAAATCAAATTCAGTAAAAAATGACCTATGAAATCCAAAAGGTGCTCTTTGGAATGTGGGCCCCTTTGCCCACCTAGGCTGCAAAAAAGTGTCACACATGTGGTATCCCCGTACTCAGGAGAAGTTGAGGAATGTGTTGTCTTTGGGGGTGTCTTTTTACATATACCCATGCTGGGTGAGATAAATATCTTGGTCAAATGCCAACTTTGTATAAAAAAATGGGAAAAGTTGTCTTTTGCCAAGATATTTCTCTCACCCAGCATGGGTATATGTAAAATGACACCCCAAAACACATTCCCCAACTTCTCCCGATTACGGAGATACCAGATGTGTGACACTTTTTTGCAGCCTAGGTGGGCAAAGGGGCCCATATTCCAAAGAGCACCTTTCGGATTTCACTCGTCATTTTTTACAGAATTTGATTTCAAACTCCTTACCACACATTTGGGCCCCTAGAATGCCAGGGCAGTATAACTACCCCACAAGTGACCCCATTTTGGAAAGAAGAGACCCCAAGGTATTCGCTGATGGGCATAGTGAGTTCATGAAAATTTTTATTTTTTGTCACAAGTTAGTGGAATATGAGACTTTGTATGAAAAAAAAAAAAAAAAAAAAAATCATCATTTTCCACTAACTTGTGACAAAAAATAAAAAAATTCTAGGAACTTGCCATGCCCCTCACGGAATACCTTGGGGTGTCTTCTTTCCAAAATGGGGTCACTTGTGGGGTAGTTATACTGCCCTGGCATTTTCCAGGGGCCCTAATGTGTGGTAAGTAGGTAAATGACCTGTGAAATCCTAAAGGTACTCTTTGGAATATGGGCCCCTTTGCCCACCTAGGCTGCAAAAAAGTGTCACACATCTGGTATCGCCGTACTCAGGAGAAGGTGGGGAATGTGTTTTGGGGTGTCATTTTACATATACCCTTGCTGGGTGAGAGAAATATCTTGGCAAAAGACAACTTTTCCCATTTTTTTATACAAAGTTGGCATTTGACCAAGATATTTCTCTCACCCAGCATGGGTATATGTAAAATGACACCCCAAAACACATTCCCCACCTTCTCCTGAGTACGGCGATACCAGATGTGTGACACTTTTTTGCAGCCTAGATGCGCAAAGGTGCCCAAATTCCTTTTAGGAGGGCATTTTTAGACATTTGGATACCAGACTTCTTCTCACGCTTTGGGGCCCCTAGAATGCCAGGGCAGTATAAATACCCCACATGTGACCCCATTTTGGAAAGAAGACACCCCAAGGTATTCAATGAGGGGCATGGCGAGTTCATAGAAATTTTTTTTTTTTGGCACAAGTTAGCGGAAATTGATATTTTTAATTTTTTTCTCACAAAGTCTCCCGTTCCGCTAACTTGGGACAAAAATTTCAATCTTTCATGGACTCAATATGCCCCTCACGGAATACCTGGGGGTGTCTTCTTTCCGAAATGGGGTCACATGTGGGGTATTTATACTGCCCTGGCATTCTAGGGGCCCTAAAGCGTGAGAAGAAGTCTGGAATATAAATGTCTAAAAAATTTTACGCATTTGGTTTCCGTGAGGGGTATGGTGAGTTCATGTGAGATTTTATTTTTTGACACAAGTTAGTGGAATATGAGACTTTGTAAGAAAAAAATAAAAAAATTCCGCTAACTTGGGCCAAAAAAATGTCTGAATGGAGCCTTACAGAGGGGTGATCAATGACAGGGGGGGTGATCAATGACAGGGGGGGTGATCAATGACAGGGGTGTGATCAATGACAGGGGTGTGATCAATGACAGGGGGGTGATCAGGGAGTCTATATGGGGTGATAACCACAGTCATTGATCATCACGCCCGTGTAAGGCTTCATTCAGACGTCCGTATGCGTTTTGCGGATCCGATCCATCTATCAGTGGATCCGTAAAAATCATGCGGACGTCTGAATGGAGCTTTACAGGGGGGTAATCAATGACAGGGGGGTAATCAATGACAGGGGGGTGATCAGGGAGTCTACATGCGGTGATCACCACAGTCATTGATCATGCCCCTGTAAGGCTTCATTCAGACGTCCGTATGCGTTTTGCGGATCCGATCCATCTATCAGTGCATCCGTAAAAATCATGCGGACATCTGAATGGAGCTTTACAGGGGGGTAATCAGGGAGTCTATATGGGGTGATCACCACAGTCATTGATCATGCCCCTGTAAGGCTTCATTCAGACGTCCGGATGCGTTTTGCGGATCGGATCCATCTATCAGTGCATCCGTACAAATCATGCGGACATCTGAATGGAGCTTTACCCCCCTGTCATTGATTACCCCCCTGTAATCAATGACAGGGGGGTGATCAGGGAGTCTATATGGGTTGATCACCACAGTCATTGATCATGCCCCTGTAAGGCTTCATTCAGACGTCCGGATGCGTTTTGCGGATCGGATCCATCTATCAGTGCATCCGTAAAAATCATGCGGACATCTGAATGGAGCTTTACAGGGGGGTGATCAGGGAGTCTATATGGGGTGATCACCACAGTCATTGATCATGCCCCTGTAAGGCTTCATTCAGACGTCCGGATGCGTTTTGCGGATCGGATCCATCTATCAGTGCATCCGTAAAAATCATGCGGACATCTGAATGGAGCTTTACAGGGGGGTGATCAGGGAGTCTATATGGGGTGATCACCACAGTCATTGATCATGCCCCTGTAAGGCTTCATTCAGACGTCCGGATGCGTTTTGCGGATCGGATCCATCTATCAGTGCATCCGTAAAAATCATGCGGACATCTGAATGGAGCTTTACAGGGGGGTGATCAGGGAGTCTATATGGGGTGATCACCACAGTCATTGATCATGCCCCTGTAAGGCTTCATTCAGACGTCCCGGATGCGTTTTGCGGATCGGATCCATCTATCAGTGCATCCGTAAAAATCATGCGGACATCTGAATGGAGCTTTACAGGGGGGTGATCAGGGAGTCTATATGGGGTGATCACCACAGTCATTGATCATGCCCCTGTAAGGCTTCATTCAGACGTCCGGATGCGTTTTGCGGATCGGATCCATCTATCAGTGCATCCGTAAAAATCATGCGGACATCTGAATGGAGCTTTACAGGGGGGTGATCAGGGAGTCTATATGGGGTGATCACCACAGTCATTGATCATGCCCCTGTAAGGCTTCATTCAGACGTCCGGATGCGTTTTGCGGATCGGATCCATCTATCAGTGCATCCGTAAAAATCATGCGGACATCTGAATGGAGCTTTACAGGGGGGTGATCAGGGAGTCTATATGGGGTGATCACCACAGTCATTGATCATGCCCCTGTAAGGCTTCATTCAGACGTCCGGATGCGTTTTGCGGATCCGATCCATCTATCAGTGGATCCGTAAAAATCATGCGGACGTCTGAATGGAGCTTTACAGGGGGGTAATCAATGACAGGGGGGTAATCAATGACAGGGGGGTGATCAGGGAGTCTATATGGGGTGATCACCACAGTCATTCATCACGCCCCTGTAAGGCTTCATTCAGACGTCCGGATGCGTTTTGCGGATCCGATCCATCTATCAGTGGATCCGTAAAAATCATGCGGACATCTGAATGGAGCTTTACAGGGGGGTGATCAATGACAGGGGGGTAATCAATGACAGGGGGGTGATCAGGGAGTCTATATGGGGTGATCAGGGGTGATCAGGGGCTAATAAGGGGTTAATAAGTGACGGGGGGGGGGTGTAGTGTAGTGTAGTGGTGCTTGGTGGTACTTTACTGAGCTACCTGTGTCCTCTGGTGGTCGATCCAAACAAAGGGGACCACCAGAGGACCAGGTAGCAGGTATATTAGACGCTGTTATCAAAACAGCGTCTAATATACCTGTTAGGGGTTAAAAAAAACACATCTCCAGCCTGCCAGCGAACGATCGCCGCTGGCAGGCTGGAGATCAACTCTCTTACCTTCCGTTCCTGTGAGCGCGCGCGCCTGTGTGCGCGCGTTCACAGGAAATCTCGGCCATCGCGAGATGACGCGTATATGCGTGACTGTGCGCAGCGCTGCCACCTCCGGAACGCGATCCTGCGTTAGGCGGTCCGGAGGTGGTTAAATTGCACACTGACTAAGGCCTCATGCACACAACAGTTTTTTTTTGTGGTCCGCAAAAACGGGTTCCGTAGTTAGTTTTTTCTTCCGTGGGCCTTCCTTGATTTTTGGAGGATCCAAGGACATGAAGGAAAGTAAAAAAAAAGTCGTTTTGGTGTCCGCCTGTCCGTGCGGAGCCAAACTCATCCGTCCTGACTTACAATGCAAGTCAATGGGGACGGATCCGTTTGACGTTGACACAATATTGTGCAATTGCAAACGGATCCGTCCCCCATTGACTTTCAATGTAAAGTCAGGAGTCCCTATTATACCATCGGATCAGAGTTTTCTCCAATCCGATGGTATATTTTAACTTGAAGCGTCCCCATCACCATGGGAACGCCTCTATGTTAAAATATACCATCGGATTTGAGTTATATCGTGAAAACTCAGATCCGAGAGTATATTCTAACAGAGAGGCGTTCCCATAGTGATGGGGACGCTTCAAGTTAGAATATACTAAGAACTGTGTACATGACTGCACCCTGCTGCCTGGCAGCACCCGATCTCTTACAGGGGGCAGTGATCCGCACAATTAACCCCTCAGGTGCCGCACTCTCACTATGGGAACGCCTCTGTGTTAGAATATACTGTCGGATCTGGGTTTTCACGATATAACTCCCTCCCCAGTTTTAAATTCATTGGTGGCCAGTGCGGCCCCCCCTCCCTTCCCTGTATTAAATTCATTGGTGGCCAGTGCGGCCCCCCCCTCCCTCCCCTGTATTACATTCATTGGTGGCCAGTGCGGCCCCCCCCTCCCTCCCCTGTATTAAATTCATTGGTGGCCAGTGCGGCTTCCCCTCTCCCCCCCTCCTATTTAAAATCCCCCCCATCATTGGTGGCAGCGGAGAGTTCCGATCGGAGTCCCAGTTTAATCGCTGGGACTCCGATCGGTAAACATGGCAACCAGGACGCTACTGCAGCCGGCCGGGCGCTCCTCCTACTGGTAAGTGAAAGGTCTGTGCGGCGCATTTCTTATAGCACAGACCTGTCACTTACCAGTAGGAGGAGCGCCCGGCCGGTCACAGACAGCGCAGGTAAGTATAATGCTTCTAAAATTGCTAAGTAACCATGGCAGCCAGGACTGCAGTAGCGTCCTGGTTGCCATGGTTACCGATTGGAGTCCCAGCAATTAAACTGGGACTCCGATCGGAACTCTCCTCTGCCACCAATGATGGGGGGGATTTTAATTAGGAGGGGGGGAGAGCGGAAGCCGCACTGGCCACCAATGAATTTAATACAGGGGAGGGAGGGGGGGGGGCCGCACTGGCCACCAATGAATTTAATACAGGGGAGGGAGGGGGGGCCGCACTGGCCACCAATGAATTTAAAACTGGGGAGGGAGGGGGATCTGCCCCCTCCTGCCTGGCAGCACCTGATCTTTTACAGGGGGCTATGATATGCACAATTAATTGTGCGGATCACAGCCCCCTGTAAGAGATCGGGTGCTGCCAGGCAGCAGGGGGCAGTCATGTACACAGTTCTTAGTATATTCTAACTTGAAGCATCCCCATCACTATGGGAACGCCTCTGTGTTAGAATATACTATCGGATCTGAGTTTTCACGAAGTAGCCTACAGACACGGATCACGGACGAGGATGACAATCTTGTGTGCATCCGTGTTTTTTCATGGACCCATTGACTTGAATGGGTCCGTGAACCGTTGTCCGTCCAAAAAATAGGACAGGTCAGATTTTTTTGATGGACAGGAAACACGGATCACGGACGCGGATGAACAACGGTGCATTTTCCGAGTTTTCAACGGACCCATTGAAAGTCAATGGGTCCGCAGAAAATCACGGAAAACTGAACAGCGGACACGGATGCACACAACGGTCGTGTGCATGAGGCCTAATCCAGATGTTGTATATTGCAAAAAAGTGTGTTGTCCGCATCCGTGTTTCCGCATTTCTAGTCCGCAAAAATATGAAACTTGTCCTACTATTATCTGCACAGATCGGTCCACAGCCCCATTCAAGTCAATGGATCCGCAAAATGCAGATGACATACGGACTGGTTTACAGTATGTCATCCGTTTTTTGCGGATCTGTTTCCGTATTTTACAAGGCCTTAATAATTCTTTTTTTTTTTTCTCTTTTTCCTTCCATTTTTTGCGGACCGTAAAAAATGGAATACATACGGAACACAAACGGAAATCATTTGTCCGCAAAATGTGGACACACGGTTCTGTTGTTTGCAGACCGCAAAACGGAAAGGATTACACACGGTCGTGTGAATGTAGCCTAATCCTGCAAATGCACCAGATGTTGTATATTGCCAAAAAAGGGTGATTTTTTACAACCAGATTATTAGTGCAGTTTTCCAAGATTGGATTTCAATGTCACAAAAGCTCAGATGCAGTGCTGGTGCACTGAGCTTGCATAAAATTGCCGCCACCGCCGCCCACCTAACTAACAGACGGATAAAAGGTATTTTTTTTCAGTCACTGAGTTCAGGGCAGGGCCCTGCACCCACACAACTAAATGTATGTCGATTGCTGAGTTAGGCCTCATGCACACGACCGTATTTTTTTGCGGTCCGCAAAACGGGGTTCCGTTTTCCCGTGATCCGTGACCGTTTTTTCGTCCGTGGGTCTTCCTTGATTTTTGGAGGATCCACGGACATGAAAAAAAATGTAAAGTCTGGAGTCCCTTTTATACCATCAGATCGGAGTTTTCTCCAATCCGATGGTATATTTTAACTTGAAGCGTCCCCATCACCATGGGAACGCCTCTATGTTAGAATATACTGTCGGATATGAGTTAGATCGTGAAACCTCATTTCCGACAGTATATTCTAACACAGAGGCGTTCCCATGGTGATGGGGACGCTTCTAGTTAGAATATACTACAAACTGTGTACATGACTGCCCCCTGCTGCCTAGCAGCATCCGATCTCTTACAGGGGGCCGTGATCAGCACAATTAACCCCTCAGGTGCCGCACCTGAAGGGGTTAATTGTACTATCATATCCCCCTGTAAGAGATCAGGGCTGCCAGGCAGCAGGGGGCAGACCCCCCCCCCCCTCCCTAGTTTGAATATCATTGGTGGCCAGTGCGGCCCCCCCCCCTTCCTCCCTCTATTGCAATAATTCGTTGGTGGCACAGTGTGCCCCCCCGCCCCCCCCCCCCTTCCTCCCTCTATTGTAATAATTCGTTGGTGGCACAGTGTGCGCCCCCCCCCCCTTCCTCCCTCTATTGTAATAAATCGTTGGTGGCACAGTGTGCGCCCCCCATTGGCCCCCCTCCCTCTATAGCATTAACAACATTGGTGGCCAGTGTGCGGCCTCCCATCTCCCCCCCCCCTCCCCGATCATTGGTGGCAGCGGGTTACTAGCAATAGTAAAGATTCATACTTACCTGGGAGCAGCGATGTTCGTGTCCGGCCGGGAGCTCCTCCTACTAGTAAGTGACAGTTCATTTAGCAATGCGCAGCATAGACCTGTCACTTACCAGTAGGTGGAGCTCCCGGCCGGACACGAACATCGCAGCAGCAGCCAGCAGCAGGTAAGTATGAATCTTCTACTATTGTACTATTGCTAAGTAACCATGGCAACCAGGACTGTAGTAGCGTCCTGGTTCCCATGGTTACCGATCGGAGCCCCAGCGTTTAAACTGGGACTCCGATCGGAACTCCGCTGCCACCAATGATGGGGGGGGGGGGGGGGGAGATGGGAGGCCGCACACTGGCCACCAATGTTGTTAATGCTATAGAGGGAGGGGGGGCCGATGGGGGGCGCACACTGTGCCACCAACGAATTATTACAATAGAGGGAGGGAGGGGGGGGGGGGGCGCACACTGTGCCACCAACGAATTATTACAATAGAGGGGGGGGGGGGCCGCACTGGCCACCAATGATATTCAAACTGGGGAGGGGGGGAGGGTCTGCCCCCTGCTGCCTGGCAGCCCTGATCTCTTACAGGGGGCCGTGATCAGCACAATTAACCCCTTCAGGTGCGGCACCTGAAGGGGTTAATTGTGCTGATCACGGCCCCCTGTAAGAGATCGGGTGCTGCCAGGCAGCAGGGGGCAGTCTTGTACACAGTTTGTAGTGTATTCTAACTAGAAGCGTCCCCATCACCATGGGAACGCTTCTGTGTTAGAATATACTGTCGGTTCTGAGTTTTCACGAAGTGAAAACTCAGCTTTGAAAAAGCTTTTATGCAGACGGATCTTTGGATCCGTCTGTATAAAAACTAACCTACGGCCACGGATCACGGACACGGATGCCAATCTTGTGTGCATCCGTGTTCTTTCACGGACCCATTGACTTGAATGGGTCCGTGAACCGTTGGCCGTGAAAAAAATAGGACAGGTCATATTTTTTTCACGGCCAGGAAACACGGCTCACGGATGCGGCTGCCAAACGGTGCATTTTCCGATTTTTCCACGGACCCATTGAAAGTCAATGGGTCCGCGAAAAAAAACGGAAAACGGCACAACGGCCACGGGTGCACACAACGGTCGTGTGCATGAGGCCTTAGATTCACGTTCTGAACCAAAGATTCTCTCCTATTCACTCCCTGAAATCACCAGCGGCATCCTCTCCCTACACTAGTAACAGCAGAGTGACGTGCAGCTCTACGTGACTCCAGCTTATATAGAGGCTGGGTCACATGCTGCACTGGCCAATCACAGCTATGCCATTAGAAGGCATGGCTGTGATGGCTTCTAAGGTCACACAGTTAAACGCTTGTTGATTGGCTGCTCTGCAGCCTTTCAAAAAGCGCCAAGAAAACGCCAAACACCAAACCCAAACTTTTACTAAAATGTTCGGGTTCGGGTCCGGGGTCCAAAAATCCTAAAGTTCGGTACGAACCCGAACTTTACAGTTCGGGTTCGCTCAACCCTATTTATTACTTATTTTTTAAATATATCTTTGCCACATAATATGTCCCACAAGAGGTCATAAATAGACTGTTGGAGGACAATGAATACTTTTCCTTTTTATTTTTTATTTTATTTTATTTTTTTGTTTTTTCTATTATTTTTTTTAATATATTTTTGCCACGTATGTCCCCTAAGAGGTCATAAAAAGACTGTTGCAGGACAGAGAACACTCTTTTATTTAGCACTTTTTTCCTTTTTATTGTGTTTAATTTTCTTTATTTTTTTCTAATTATCAATTTTTATTTCTTTTATTTGTATTTTATTATACTTTTTATTTAGTTTTCAATTTTTTTTATAATTATTATTTTTTATATATATTTTTACTACATAATTTGTCCCCAAGAGGTCACTGAAAGGTCACTGACCTTTGGGAGACAATAAGATACTTTTTTTATACTATTTCCACTGCAACTGGAGCATCCAAAGGATCCCATTTACAGGGAAATCAGCCTGCTGCGGGGCTTTGTACCAGGGCAGAGCGGATCAGGGTCTAATGACCCTGCAGCTCTGCGCTCCTCTGCCACCTAGACACCCAGCGATCAAGTGATCGCCAGGTTCACACTGCAGAGCGGTCATAGTGGAGAAGGCAGAAGCATCATCTTCTCACTAATGGCTGGGGACCCTTTCCGCTCCTGCTACAGTGCGGGAGCAGGAGCTGTCGTCCATTGCTGTACGGCGCTCTGGGCAGAAACACATCTGATCCCAGAATCAGCTGCGCTTCTGCCCAGCAGGACGGGAACCGCAAAGCATGGCTCTGGGAGCCGCATGCGGCCTGCAGGCCGCAGGTTGTGCACCCCTGTTCTAGTGGTTAGGTGTACCCATTCTGGAACGTGACAGTTTGTTTTGTCTTCCCCTTTCATTGCATCTAGGCTGGTGGGAGACTCCTGTTCATCCGTGTCTTGGAAGAACAGGTTGTCTCAGTCCTGTCATTATTTCAGGGATCTTTAGGGTTGGTAGACATAGCCGTGACACTGGACACTTGTTCTCTTTCCTTTTTTCTCAGTCCTGCACTGATCGCTCTGATGACGTCTCTTAACCACAACTTCTTTCTGCATAATTGAACACACCTATTTAGTATTAATGCCTCCTGTTATGCCCCTACTTAGTGATCATCTCCATTTAGGTCCCAGGAGATATAATAACCTCCCAGTTGTGCCCTATGTACGTATAATGCCCCCCAGTAGTGCCCTCTTCACATATAATGCCCCTCAGTAGCAGCCTCTTTACATATAATGACCCCTTGTAGTGCCATCTTCACATATAGTGCCCTCTTTACATATAATGTCTCCCAGTAGTGCCCTCTTCACATATACTGTAATGCCCTCCAGTATTTCCCTCTTCACATATAGTGCCCCCTAGTAGTGTCCTCTTTACATATAATGTCTCCCAGTAGTGCCCTCTTCACATATACTGTAATGCCCTCCAGTATTTCCCTCTTCACATATAGTGATCCCTAGTAGTGTCCTCTTTACATATAATGTCTCCCAGTTGCACCTTCTTCACATATAATGCCCCCAGTAGTGCTCTCTTCACATATAGTGCATCCAAGTAGTGCCCTCTTTACATAAAGTGCCCCCCAGTAGTAGTCTCTAGATATGACCCCCTCCCCCAGTAGTGCTTCTTTACTTATAGTGCCCCCCAGTATATACTGCACCAACCCCTCCTCCTTAGTGCACTCAGTAGTGTTCACAACTTTAAAAAAAAAGAACAAAATCCTCACCTCCCTCTAGTGGTCTGCGATGGAGGCCTATTCCAGCTTGCTGCCCTGGCTCCCTGTGTTACGGTACTGGCAGCCTCAAACATCATTGCACTGGGTTTTTGGTGAAGTGATGATCACACCACTTCTCACCTGGCCTTGGAGGTTGCAATGATATAATTGCAACTATCCTGCACCTCATCACTGCCTCATAGGCCTCAGGCCTAGTGACCTTCAGCCTATGAGGCTAAACAGCAGGGCACAGGAGCCAATAGTTAATGTTCCTGCGGTTCAACTGCGATGCCCCCCGCAGACCAGTACCAGTACCATGGCCCAGTACTGGTCTGCAGCCTGGTGGTTGAGGATCGCTGTTCTTGACAACTAGAGGGCATGGCCTCTGCTACTGCAGCTACAATACATCTTCACTATTCCTATCAGATATTAAAGCTATTATTTGAAATTAGTATGTGTAAAGATCTACAGTGGCATGCAAAAGTTTGGGCACCCCTGGACAAAACTGTTACTGTGAAAAGTTAAGCAAGTTGTAGATGACATGATCTCCAAAAGACATAAAGTTAAAGATGGCATATTCACTTTGTATTTTAAGCAAAAACTATTTTTATTTTCATATCTTACATTTTCAAAATAACAAAAAGGAAAAGGACCTAAAGTGAAACCTTGGGCACCCTGCATGTTTAGCACCTAGTAGCAACCCCTTTGGCAAATATCACAGCTTGTAAACACTTTTTGTAGCCAACCGAAAGCCTTTCAGTTTTTGTTTGAATTGTTATCCATTCTTCCTTGCAAAAGTATTCTAGTTCTATGAGATTTCTGGGCCATCTTGCATGCACTGCTCTTTTGGGTTATATCCACAGATTTTCAGTGATGTTCACATCAGGAGATTGAGGTCCAAGGTAAAACCTTCAGCTTGCACCTTTTGAGGTAGGCTACTGTGTTTTTTTTAGGTATGTTTAGGATCATTATCCATTTGTGGAAAGCATCCTCTTTTCAACTTATTTTGTGTTATGTTTGTTTCCAGAATTTGATGGAATTTCATTGAATCCATTCTTCCCTCTACCTATTAAATGTCCCCTGTGCCATTGGCTGCAACACAGCCCCATAGCATGATTGATCCACCCCCATGCTTAATTGTTGGAGAGGTTTCTGTGCTTTTTTTTTTCTCAAAACATACCTTTGCTCATTGTGGCCAAAGAGTTATATTTTAACCGCATCGGTCCACAGACCTTGTTTCCAAAATGTATCACGCTTATTTAGATATTCTTTTACAAACTTCTGATGCTGAATTTTGTGGTGAGGAAACAAGAGAGGTTTTCTTCTGATGACTCTTCCATGAAGAATGTATTTGTGCAGGTGTCACTGAACAGTAGAACAATGTACCGCAACTCTGGAGTTTTGCTAAATATTCCTGAAGGTCTTTTGCAGTTAAGCGGGGTTCTGATTTGCCTTTATAGCAATCCTACGAGCAGCTGCTTTTCTTGGTCTTCCAGACCTTCTCTTGACCGCCACTGCTCTTGTTAACTGCCATTTCTTAATTATTTTTCAAACTAAGGAAATCTGAAAACGCTTTGCCTTCTTCTTACAGCCTTCTCCTGCTTTGTGGGCCTTAACCATTTTCCTCTTCAGAGTGTAAGGCAGCTGCTTAGAAGAACCTATTGCTGATGTTTTTAGGACAAAATTAAAGGAGTCTGGGTATTTATAAGACTTAGAAATTTGTATCACTTGGTCTTTCCTAACAATTATTGTAAACAAGCCTTAACCCTAACAGGCTATTTAAAGGTTTTATCCGAGATTCAAATAGAACTCCAGATGTGGCAGACCGGCAGTGGTGATGATAATCCAGCAGTGGTGACCCGCTGAGTATCATTACCACTGCAAGTCTTCCACGTCTGAATTCTGTTTGGAGTTCATCTCAGATAACCCTGGGTCAAAGTTATCTGAGACCTGGGTCAAAGTTATCTGAGCGCTCAAATTTCCTTGGGTTCTTATACATTTGCAAGGTACTCCTTTCCTTTTTTTCACTCTAAAATTGTAAAAACCAAAAGAAAACACTGATAATGGTTAAAATGTTTAAAAGTGTGTTTCATCTTTAACTTAATGCCTTTTGGAGATCATTCCATCATTCCATCTTCAACTTGCTTAAAGAGGACCTTTCACCTGGATATCATTAATCTAATTATTATCCTACCTTATGGTGCGGTTCCCACTGATGTCTTGGCACTTTTTTTTTTTTTTTATAAAGAACCCCCCCTTTCGTCCGCTGTGGCCCCAGTATCTTTTGGCGCCTCATATGCTAATGAGGCGACTCGGTTATACTAGGCGTGGATTTGTATTTCTCCTGGGCGCGGTTATCTTCTCCCTGGCTGCGAGCACATACAATCAGAGCGCCCCGCTCTTAGCCAGGGAGAAGGAGCTCAAGTTCTCGCGGGAGAAGGAGCTGCGATCAGTGGGGGCTGTACTATAAGGTAGGATAATTAGATTAAACATATCCAGGTGAAAGGTCCTCTTTAAAGGGTTTGTCTCACTTCAGCAAATAGCATTTATTATGTAGAGGAAGTTAATAGAAGGCACTTACTAATGTATTGTTATTATCCATATAGCTTCCTTTTCTGGCTGGAGTCATTTTTCCATCACATTATACAATGCTCGTTTCCATGGTTACAACCACCCTGCCATCCATCAGTCATAGTCGTGCTTGCACATTACAGAAAAAAGCGTGAGCCTCTCTGACGGTCGTGTCTGTGGGAGTGGGCGTAGGCCAGTGCTTTTTCCTATAGTGTGCAAGCACACCCACCTCTGCTGGATTACACTGTGGTCGTAACGATGAAAACGAGCAGGATATAATGTGATGGAAAAATGAATCCTTCCAGCAAAGGAGGCAATATGGACAATCACAATACATCAGTAAGTGCCTTGTATTAACTTCTACTTAATAAATGCTATTTGCTGAAGTGAGACAACCCCTTTAACTGTTCACAGTAACTGTAATTTTCACCAGGGGTGCCCAAACTTTTGCATGACACTGTATGCTTTACTAAAGGCAGCCATACACATTAGTCTAAAGTTGATCAAAATGAACAATTTCAATCAAAGCAAATGTTAGTCTGTTGAAATCTAACAAGGAACAATCATTTTAGCAGAAAGTTGATAGACTATTATCATTTGTAAAGAAGTTGACCTTGTTCAATATTTTCATCTAATAGTTGGACAAAAGATCTTTCACCCAAATAAAGATTGTAAATGAAAGATCTTTCTTTGAAAGAACATTCACAGAAATAAATGTTGTCAGTGACAATGAACATACACTCACCTAAAGAATTATTAGGAACATCATACTAATACGGTGTTGGACCCCCTTTTGCCTTCAAAACTGCCTTCTACGTGGCATTGATTCAACAAGGTGCTGATAGCATTCTTAAGAAATGTTGGCCCATATTGATAGGATAGCATCTTGCAGTTGATGGAGATTTGAGGGCTGCACATCCAGGGCATGAAGCTCCCGTTCCACCACATCCCAAAGATGCTCTATTGGGTTGAGATCTGGTGACTGTGGGGGCCATTTTAGTACAGTGAACTCATTGTCATGTTCAAGAAACCAATTTGAAATGATTCGAGCTTTGTGACATGGTGCATTATCCTGCTGGAAGTAGCCATCAGAGGATGGATACATGTTCTCATTCTGTTTACGCCAAATTCGGACTCTACCATTTGAATGTCTCAACATAAATCGAGACTCATCAGACCAGGCAACATTTTTCCAGTCTTCAACAGTCCAATTTTGGTGAGCTTGTGCAAATTGTAGCCTCTTTTTCCTATTTGTAGTGGAGATGAGTGGTACCCGGTGGGGTCTTCTGCTGTTGTAGCCCATCCGCCTCAAGGTTGTGCGTGTTGTGGCTTCACAAATGCTTTGCTGCATACCTTGGTTGTAACGAGTGGTTATTTCAGTCAACGTTGCTCTTCTATCAGCTTGAATCAGTCGGCCCATTCTCCTCTGACCTCTAGCATCCACAAGGCATTTTTGCCCACAGGACTGCCGCATACTGGATGTTTTTCCCTTTTCACACCATTCTTTGTAAACCCTAGAAATGGTTGTGCGTGAAAATCCCAGTAACTGAGCAGATTGTGAAATACTCAGACCGGCCCGTCTGGCACCAACAACCATGCCACGCTCAAAATTGCTTAAATCACCTTTCTTTCCCAATCTGACATTCAGTTTGGAGTTCAGGAGATTGTCTTGACCAGGACCACACCCCTAAATGCATTGAAGCAACTGCCATGTGATTGGTTGACTAGATAATTGCATTAATGAGAAATAGAACAGGTGTTCCTAATAATTCTTTAGGTGAGTGTATATGGCCAGTTTGAACAACTGTAACGGCCTATATGGACTAAAATGTGTATGGCTGTGTCTGCAAAACAAACATTCATCAGATGTATTTTCAGTTAATTTCTATCTAAAGTGTATGGCCTCTTTAACCACCTCAGCCCCCAGTGCTTAAACACCCTGAAATACCAGGCCACTTTTTACACTTCTGACCTACACTACTTTCACCATTTATTGCTCGGTCATGCAACTTACCACCCAAATGAATTTTACCTCCTTTTCTTCTCACTAATAGAGCTTTCATTTGGTGGTATTTCATTGCTGCTGACATTTTTACTTTTTTTGTTATTAATCGAAATTTAACGATTTTTTTTGCAAAAAAATGACATTTTTCACTTTCAGTTGTAAAATTTTGCAAAAAAAACGACATCCATATATAAATTTTGCTCTAAATTTATTGTTCTACATGTCTTTGATAAAAAAAAAATGTTTGGGTAAAATAAAAATGGTTTGGGTAAAAGTTATAGCGTTTACAAACTATGGTACAAAAATCTGAATTTCCGCTTTTTGAAGCACCTCTGACTTTCTGAGCACCTGTCATGTTTCCTGAGGTTCTACAATGCCCAGACAGTACAAACACCCCACAAATGACCCCATTTCTGAAAGTAGACACCCTAAGGTATTCGCTGATGGGCATAGTGAGTTCATAGAACTTTTTATTTTTTGTCACAAGTTAGCGGAAAATGATGATTTTATTTTATTTATTTTTTCTTACAAAGTCTTATATTCCACGAACTTGTGACAAAAAATAAAAACTTCCATGAACTCACTATGCCCATCAGCGAATACCTTGGGGTGTCTTCTTTCCAAAATGTGGTCACTTGTGGGGTAGTTATACTGCCCTGGCATTCTAGGGGCCCAAATGTGTGGTAAGGAGTTTGAAATCAAATTCTGTAAAAAATGACCAGTGAAATCCGAAAGGTGCTCTTTGGAATGTGGGCCCCTTTGCCCACCTAGGCTGCAAAAAAGTGCCACACATCTGGTATCTCCGTATTCAGGAGAAGTTGGGGAATGTGTTTTGGGGTGTCATTTTACATATACCCATGCTGGGTGAGAGAAATATCTTGGCAAAAGACAACTTTTCAGAATTTTTTTATACAAAGTTGGCATTTGACCAAGATATTTATCTCACCCAGCATGGGTATATGTAAAATGACACCCCAAAACACATTCCCCAACTTCTCCTGAATACGGAGATACCAGATGTGTGACACTTTTTTGCAGCCTAGGTGGGCAAAGGGGCCCATATTCCAAAGAGCACCTTTCGGATTTCACTGGTCATTTTTTACAGAATTTGATTTCAAACTCCTTACCACACATTTGGGCCCCTAGAATGCCAGGGCAGTATAACTACCCCACAAGTGACCCCATTTTGGAAAGAAGACACCCCAAGGTATTCTCTGATGGGCATAGTGAGTTCATGGAAGTTTTTATTTTTTTGTTAGTGGAATATGAGACTTTGTAAGAAAAAAAAATCATCATTTTCCACTAACTTGTGACAAAAAATAAAAAATTCTAGGAACTTGCCATGCCCCTCACGGAGTACCTTGGGGTGTCTTCTTTCCAAAATGGGGTCACTTGTGGGGTAGTTATACTGCCCTGGCATTTTCCAGGGGCCCTAATGTGTTGTAAGTAGGTAAATGACCTGTGAAATCCGAAAGGTGCTCTTTGGAATGTGGGCCCCAAAAAAGTGCCACACATGTGGTATCGCCGTATTCAGGAGAAGTTGGGGAATGTGTTTTGGGGTGTCATTTTACATATACCCATGCTGGGTGAGATAAATATCTTGGTCAAATGCCAACTTTGTATAAAAAAATGGGAAAAGTTGTCTTTTGCCAAGATATTTCTCTCACCCAGCATGGGTATATGTAAAATGACACCCCAAAACACATTCCCCAACTTCTCCTGAGTACGGAGATACCAGATGTGTGACACTTTTTTGCAGCCTAGATGCGCAAAGGGGCCCACATTCCTTTTATGAGGGCATTTTTAGACATTTGGATCCCAGACTTCTTCTCACGCTTTAGGGCCCCTAGAATGCCAGGGCAGTATAAATACCCCACATGTGACCCCATTTTGGAAAGAAGACACCCCAAGGTATTCAATGAGGGCATGGCGAGTTCATAGAAATTTTTTTTTTTTGGCACAAGTTAGCGGAAATTGATTTTATTTATTTTTTTCTCACAAAGTCTCCCTTTCCGCTAACTTGGGACAAAAATTTCAATCTTTCATGGACTCAATATGCCCCTCACGGAATACCTGGGGGTGTCTTCTTTCCGAAATGGGGTCACATGTGGGGTATTTATACTGCCCTGGCATTCTAGGGGCCCTAAAGCGTGAGAAGAAGTCTGGAATATAAATGTCTAA
Source organism: Bufo bufo (assembly GCF_905171765.1). Classification (NCBI taxonomy): domain Eukaryota; kingdom Metazoa; phylum Chordata; class Amphibia; order Anura; family Bufonidae; genus Bufo; species Bufo bufo. The sequence continues at coordinate 57,131,632 of NC_053395.1, forward strand.
AAATGTTTACGCATTTGGATTCCGTGAGGGGTATGGTGAGTTCATGTGAGATTTTATTTTTTGACACAAGTTAGTGGAATATGAGACTTTGTAAGAAAAAAAAAAAAATTTCCGCTAACTTGGGCCAAAAAAATGTCTGAATGGAGCCTTACAGAGGGGTGATCAATGACAGGGGGGTGATCAATGACAGGGGGGTGATCAGGGAGTCTATATGGGGTGATCACCCCCCTGTCATTGATCACCCCCCTATAAGGCTCCATTCAGATGTCCGTATGTGTTTTGCGGATCCGATAAATGTATCCGTGGATCCGTAAAAATCATGCGGACATCTGAATGGAGCTTTACAGTGGTGTGATCAATGACAGGGGGGTAATCAATGACAGGGGGGTGATCAGGGAGTCTATATGGGGTGATCACCACAGTCATTGATCACGCCCCTGTAAGGCTTTATTCAGACGTCCGTATGCGTTTTGCGGATCCGATCCATCTATCAGTGGATCCGTAAAAATCATGCGGACATCTGAATGGAGCTTTACAGGGGTGTGATCAATGACAGGGGGGTAATCAATGACAGGGGGGTGATCAGGGAGTCTATATGGGGTGATCACCACAGTCATTGATCACGCCCCTGTAAGGCTTTATTCAGACGTCCGTATGCATTTTGCGGATCCGATCCATCTATCAGTGGATCCGTAAAAATCATGCGGACATCTGAATGGATCTTACAGGGGGGTAATCAATGACAGGGGGGTGATCAGGGAGTCTATATGGGGTAATCACCACAGTCATTGATCACGCCCCTGTAAGGCTCCATTCAGATGTCCGTATGCGTTTTGCGGATCCGATCCATCTATCAGTGGATCCGTAAAAATCATGCGGACATCTGAATGGAGCTTTACAGGGGTGTGATCAATGACAGGAGGGTAATCAATGACAGGGGGGTGATCAGGGAGTCTATATGGCGTGATCACCACAGTCATTGATCACGCCCCTGTAAGGCTTTATTCAGACGTCCGTATGTGTTTTGCGGATCCGATCCATCTATCAGTGGATCCGTAAAAATCATGCGGACATCTGAATGGAGCTTTACAGGGGGGTGATCAATGACAGGGGGGTAATCAATGACAGGGGGGTAATCAGGGAGTCTATATGGGGTGATCAGGGGTGATCAAGGGTGAATAAGGAGTTAATAAGTGACAGGGGGGGGGGTGTAGTGTAGTGGTGCTTGGTGCAACATATTACTGAGCTGCCTGTGTCCTCTGGTGGTCGATCCAAACAAAGGGGACCACCAGAGGACCAGGTAGCAGGTATATTAGACGCTGTTATCAAAACAGCGTCTAATATACCTGTTAGGGGTTAAAAAAATCACATCTCCAGCCTGCCAGCGAACGATCGCCGCTGGCAGGCTGGAGATCAACTCTCTTACCTTCCGTTCCTGTGAGCGCGCGCGCCTGTGTGCGCGCGTTCACAGGAAGTCTCAGCTCGCGCGAGATGACGCGTATATGCGTGACTCTGCGCAGGGCTGCCACCTCCGGAACGCAAATCTGCGTTAGGCGGTCCGGAGGTGGTTAAACCTTTTAAATGTATGAAGGTTAGAGATAAGTAAATTTCTTAAAATTCTTGTGTCCTATTCAGCAAATTTTTCAGCAAACCCAAATCAATACTACCTAAACTAAATATGCTCCAATTGTTCTGAACATTGGTGTATATAACAGTCTCCTGGGACTCATGATTTTTCAGAAAATTATCAGAGAATAAACACGAGCCCTAGACGACCAGAGAAAAAGAAAGCGAGAGACTGGTTAGCTGAGTGGCCTTAGGAAGCTCTTTCTCATTAGAGAGACCATCATCATTAGGCACTAGATAGACTTAAAGACTGGTTAGCATGCATGATGAGCCAGGCAACACTGCCTGGGTTTCTGGAGAAAATTTATGCAAATTAGCATATCTTACATCTGCTGGCATCAGATAGGGTTAGTGTTCTTTTCTTTTTGAAGAAAAGCAAATTTCCACGGGTTTCTGGTAAAGATATTCAAATTAGTTTTACTTCCAGAAAGAAAGGAAAAGGAAGACTAAACCTAGTATTACTTAGGCCTCATGCACACGACACGTTGTTTTATTTGTTTTATTCTGTGTCCGTGGTTACGTTTTTCGTGATTTTCTGCGGACCCATTGACTTTCAATGGGTCAGTTGAAAACTCGGCTAATGCACTGTTTGTCATCCGCGTCCGTGATCCGTGGTTCCAGTCCGTCAAAAAAATATAACCTGTCCTATTTTTTTCACGGAAAACAGTTCGCGGACCCATTCAAGTCAATGGGACCGTGAAAAAACGCGGAGGCACACAAGATTGTCATCCGCGTCCGTTTTTTTCCTATCATTTGCATGGCAAACTTGACTTAGACTTTTTTTTACTTTCCTTCCTGGTGATCCTCCAAAAATAAAGGAAGACACACGGAAACAAAAACGGAAACGGATCACGGAACAACGGAACCCCATTTTGCGGAACGGAACACAACAACGGTCGTGTGCATGAGGCCTAAGCCAAATATTACCTCTCACTCTCTACAAATCACAAGGAATTCAGGATGAATTCTGAATTAGTAGAATGGATTCGCTCATCTCTAATATTGCTGTAGGCCGGTAAGTAGACACTGGTCCACTCATTATGTCATCTTGAAATTGACACTGCTAGCACAGATAGTAATTATCCTATTGTCACAGGGCGCCGGCTTCGTGCTCCTTCCCATCGGCGCCCTGCAATTAGTTCAGAGCGAGGACGTGCGCTGCGTCCTCGTCTCCAGAGCAACGGGGGCGGAGAGGAGCCGGCCGCGCACACCTCCTTAGCGTGGCCGGCGTCCTCCGCTCCCATGTTTACTGTGAGGAGTCTGAGCGCTGAACTGGGCACTCGGCACTCAGCAGTATGCAGGGGGATGAGTCATGTGACGCTGGCCACGTCACATGACTCCTTCTCTCCCCTATTTAACAGGCAGCCTGCTGGCCACAGGTTGCCTGTGATTAAGATCCTATACCTTGTGTATATTCCTCTTCGCCATTGCTGCTTGGTATTTGTATTTCGGCTAGTTTTTTTACTTCATCCCTTGCTTGCTCCTTTTGTCCGGTCGCATCTCCTAGTATTAGAATTCTGCTTGACTTTTGACTTGTCCTCGCTTGCTCCCTGTGTCTTACTTGCTACTCCTGGTATTTACTCCTGGTTTGTACATTGACGCTGCTTCTGCTTGTTCCCTGGTACCGCCTTGACCTCCTGGTTTTGACCTTGCTTGTTCAACCTCCCTTAGTCTGTTTGTTGGTCTCTCCACACTTACGCAGGTTAGGGATCGCCGCCAAGTTTCGCTCCATTACCTAGGACAGGTAAGTGCAAGTAGGCAGGGACAGAGGTGTGGCTGGAGTCAGTTTTGCACCTTCCCCACCCCCTTCTCGTGACACCTATATTCAACAATTCTACTAACGATATCGTCGGACTGTCAATGACTGAGCAGTTCAAAATAATATTTAACCAGTTAAAGACCAGGCCATAACTGACAAGGCGCATTTTCTGTTTGCCTCTGAAAGCCATAACTTTTTTTTTTTTTTTCACAGAACAGCTGTAATTATACTGAGAATAAATTACACATAGGTGGACTCTATTTACTAATTAGGTGACTTCTGGTCACCTGGTCACATTGAATCTTATTTAGGTGTATCAGAGTACAGGGGGCTGAATACAAATGCATGACACACTTTTCAGACTTTTATTTTTTTTTTTATGAAGAAAACAATGTATAATTTTCTTTTCACTTCACATACTTGCTACTTTGTGTTAGTCTATCACATAAAATCCCAGTAAAATGCATTCAAATTTGTGGGTGTAACGTGAAAAAATGTGGAAAATTCAAGGGGCATGAATACTTTTTCAAGGCACTGTATATAGCCAATGGTCGGTCAGCAAGGGGTTAAAATGAATCTGTCACTATGATAATCAGTATCAAAACAAGCACAACACCTTGTTCAGCTGACTCAGTAAATCAATGTATACCTTTCCCTCTCCGTTGTAGCATTTTAGAGAAAAATTGCTCTATGCCAATAGTGCAATTTTGACCTCATTAACATGTGTCCTAAAAGCTGTTTTTCTCTTAAATGTCACATCAGATTGGAAGAAGAAAGGTAGGCATCAATTTGACTGAGGTAGCCCTACTAGGCATTGTGCCTAATTATTCTAGTTACAGATGCCTTTTAAGCTGCCCATACATAATAAATAGCAGTTGCGTTGAAAGTTATTTCTCCTGACTCCCTTTACATGACAAGGACTGGTGGAAAGTGCATGGGGATGAATAATAGTTAATACGATTGTTAGCCCTAAGTAAACTTTACATTAAAGGGCCCTTTACATGGGCCGAGAAATGAATAGATCATCGCTAATGAGCGTTCATAGTAGTGCTCGTTAGTGATGATCTGGCAGTGTATATTTACCGCCGACTACCAACTAACAAATGAAACGCTCGTTCATCCTGTAATTGGATCGTTAGTGCAGCACAAAAATCCTCGTTTCCCCGTGGCAGATCTGCTGCCAGGAAACAAGTCTCTATGGGGCAGAGCAATGGCATTAGCGATCGCTCCTTCCCATACTCTGGAGGAGATGGAGGAGATCGATGTATGTAAATCTCGTCGTCATCACTTCCTTCCCGACAATCTGCTTGTACATAGTCCTGTGTAAAGGGACCTTTAGTCGGCAGCACATTTCTTGGGAACTTCTGCAGAACAGCAAGCATGTTAAATGCTCATATAAAAATCTGATTAGCAGACAAATGAGTGTTCTGATCGGTAGAGTGGTTAGACAGGTCAATGTTTGGTCTAAAGAATATTCTTGTGAACATTTCTTTGCAATTATTGGCCCATTTAAAATGTCATGAATGCACTGGTGGTGGAATACCTCTGGTGGTGGCTTATATTCCCTGAGATCAAAGGGATAGGTTCTTATTTCCCCCATATCTAATGAACGTTGTTGAATGCTTAATACAGATAAGATGATTTGCCCATCCTACTCGCAGATTCGGGCAACGTTAATCTAATGTGTATGGACATAACCATATTAAAAGTCTCAATTCAACACCCATAAAAATCTATGGTCCCTTACTGCACCTCTGTATTCCTCCATTTTCACAAGATTACATCCACAAGAATACAAAAAGCTTTTTATTCTGTCAGATGCTGCATTACAGAGATGTTTTCTGTAATATGATACCTTTATGTCACCATACTGTTGCACACATTGCACCTACAGCTCCCTAATACAGCTGTTTTACAAACACTGTGTGCATATAGCCTAGAGCAGGCATGGACAACCTGCGGCTCTCCAGCTGTTGCAAAACTACATCTCCCAGCATGCCCAGACTGCCTACAGTAGGGCATGGTGGAAATTGTAGTTTTACAACAGCTGGAGAGCCGCAGGTTGGCCATCCCTGGCCTAGAGCTACATACAGGTGTTTTATTCTGTCCCATTGCCACAGGTGTATAAAATCCAGTCCCTAGTCAAGTAGTCTGCCATTACAGACATTTGTGAAAGAATGGCGCATTCTACAGAGCTCAGTGAATTGCAACGAGGTACTGTAATAGTTTGTGAAATTTCTTCCATTCTAGATAGAGTATTGCACCATTACCTGTGAGTGATATTATTGCAAAAGCATTTAGGAACCTCAGCAACTCAGCCACAAAGTGGAGACCTTGTACAGTTTCAGAGAATGGTCACCGTGTGATGAGGCGCATAGTGCATAAAAGCCACCAACGCTCTGCTGATTCAACAACTGCAAACCTCCAATGGCATTAAAATCAGAACAAAAACTGTGCACCGGGAACTTCATGGCATGGGTTTCCATGGCCGAGCATCTGCATGCAAGCCTTACATCTTCCAGAAAAATTCAAATCATCAGATGGAGTGGTGTAAAGCACACAGTGACTGGACTCTGGAGCAGTGGAAACATGTCCTGTGGAGTGATAAATCTGACTTTTCTATCTGGCACTCTGATCGACAAGTCTAGTAAAATGTTACCTGCCTGACTGTATTGTACCAACTATAAATTTTAGTGGAGGATGATAATGCTTGGGGGTTGTTTCTTAGGGGTTGGCCTAGGTCCCTTAGTTCCAGTGAAGGGAAACCTTAATACTCGAATGTACCAAGACATTCTGGACAATTGTATGCTTCCAAATATGTGGGAACCGTTTGGGGAAGGGTGTTTTCTGTTCCGTCATGACTGTGACCCAGTGCTCAAAGCAAGCTCCATAAATACCTAGTTGGGTGAGTCTGGTGTGTAAGAAATTGACTGGCCCACACAAAGCCCCGACCTCAACCCCATCAGACTCCTTCGGGATGAACTAGAATGGAGATTGCAAGCCAGGCCCTCTCATCCAACTTCAGTGTCTGACCTCACAAAAGCTCTTCTGGATGAATGGGCAATAGAGTTGAGCGAACACCTGGATGTTCGGGTTCGAGAAGTTCGGCCGAACTTCCCGGAAATGTTCGGGTTCGGGATCCGAACAAGATCTGAACTTCGTCCCGAACCCGAACCCCATTGAAGTCAATGGGGACCCGAACTTTTGGGCACTAAAAAGGCTGTAAAACAGCCCAGGAAAGAGCTAGAGGGCTGCAAAAGGCAGCAACATGTAGGTAAATCCCCTGCAAACAAATGTGCATAGGGAAATAAATTAAAATAAAAATAAAAAAAATAAAAATGAACCAATATCAATTGGACAGAGGTCGCATAGCAGAGAATCTGGCTTCACGTCAGCAGAGAATCAGTCTCTTCATGCCATAGCAAAGAATCTGGCTTCATGTCAGCAGAGAATCAGTCTCTTCATGCCATAGCAGAGAATCTGGCCTTATGTCAGCGCAGAATCAGTCTTCATGTCATAGCAGAGAATCAGGCTTCACGTCACCCACCACTGGAACAGGCCACTGTCACACATTTAGGCCCCGGCACCCAGGCAGAGGAGAGAGGTCCCGTAACAGAGAATCTGGCCTGATGTCAGCACAGAATCTGTCTTCATGTCATAGCAGAGAATCAGGCTTCACGTCACCCACCACTGGAACAGGCCACTGTCACACATTTAGGCCCAGGCACCCAGGCAGAGGAGAGAGGTCGCGTAACAGAGAATCTGGCCTTATGTCAGCGCAGAATCTGTATTCATGTCATAGCAGAGAATCAGGCTTCACGTCACCCACCACTGGAACAGGCCACTGTCACACATTTAGGCCCCGGCACCCAGACAGAGGAGAGCGGTCCCGTAACAGAGAATCTGGCCTTATGTCAGCGCAGAATCTGTCTTCATGTCATAGCAGAGAATCAGGCTTCACGTCACCCACCACTGGAACAGGCCACTGTCACACATTTAGGCCCAGGCACCCAGGCAGAGGAGAGAGGTCCCGTAACAGAGAATCTGGCCTTATGTCAGCGCAGAATCTGTATTCATGTCATAGCAGAGAATCAGGCTTCACGTCACCCACCACTGGAACAGGCCACTGTCACACATTTAGGCCCAGGCACCCAGGCAGAGGAGAGAGGTCCCGTAACAGAGAATCTGGCCTTATGTCAGCGCAGAATCTGTATTCATGTCATAGCAGAGAATCAGGCTTCACGTCACCCACCACTGGAACAGGCCACTGTCAAACATTTAGGCCCAGGCACCCAGGCAGAGGAGAGAGGTCCCGTAACAGAGAATCTGGCCTTATGTCAGCGCAGAATCATCTGTATTCATGTCATAGCAGAGAATCAGGCTTCACGTCACCCACCACTGGAACAGGCCACTGTCACACATTTAGGCCCAGGCACCCAGGCAGAGGAGAGAGGTCCCGTAACAGAGAATCTGGCCTTATGTCAGCGCAGAATCTGTATTCATGTCATAGCAGAGAATCAGGCTTCACGTCACCCACCACTGGAACAGGTCACTGTCAGATATTTAGGCCCAGGCACCCAGGCAGAGGAGAGAGGTCGCGTAACAGAGAATCTGGCTTCATGTCAGCACAGAATAAGTCTTCATGTCATAGCAGAGAATCAGGCTTCACGTCACCCACCACTGGAACAGGCCACTGTCACACATTTAGGCCCCGGCACCCAGACAGAGGAGAGGTTCATTCAACTTTGGGTTGCCCCGCAATATAATGGTAAAATGAAATCAAAAATAGTATTGAATGAGGAAGTGCCCTGGAGTAGAATAATATATTGTTAAGGGGAGGTAGTTAATATCTAATCTGCACAAGGGATGGACAGGTCCTGTGGGATCCATGCCTGGTTCATTTTTATGAACGTCAGCTTGTCCACATTGGCTGTAGACAGGCGGCTGCGTTTGTCTGTAATGACGCCCCCTGCCATGCTGAATACACGTTCAGACAAAACGCTGGCCGCCGGGCAGGCCAGCACCTCCAAGGCATAAAAGGCTAGCTCTGGCAACGTGGACAATTTGGAGACCCAGAAGTTGAATGGGGCCGAACCATCAGTCAGTACGTGTAGGGGTGTGCACAGGTACTGTTCCACCATGTTAGTGAAATGTTGCCTCCTGCTAACACGTTCCGTATCAGGTGGTGGTGCAGTTAGCTGTGGCGTGGTGACAAAACTTTTCCACATCTCTGCCATGCTAACCCTGCCCTCAGAGGAGCTGGCCGTGACACAGCTGCATTGGCGACCTCTTGCTCCTCCTCTGCCTTCGCCTTGGGTTTCCACTGGTTCCCCTGTGACATTTGGGAATGCTCTCAGTAGCGCGTCTACCAACGTGCGCTTGTACTCGCGCATCTTCCTATCACGCTCCAGTGTAGGAAGTAAGGTGGGCACATTGTCTTTGTACCGGTGATCCAGCAGGGTGGCAACCCAGTATTCCGCACACGTTAAAATGTGGGCAACTCTGCTGTCGTTGCGCAGGCACTGCAGCATGTAGTCGCTCATGTGTGCCAGGCTGCCCAGAGGTAAGGACAAGCTGTCCTCTGTGGGAGGCGTATCGTCATCGTCCTGTGTTTCCCCCCAGCCACGCACCAGTGATGGGCCCGAGCTGCTTTGGGTGCCACCCCGCTGTGAACATGCTTCATCCTCATCCTCCTCCACCTCCTCCTCATCCTCGTCCTCCTCGTCCTCCAGTAGTGGGCCCTGTCTGGGTCTGGCCACATTTGTACCTGGCCTCTGGTGTTGCAAAAAACCTCCCTCTGAGTCACTTTGAAGAGACTGGCCTGAAAGTGCTAAAAATGACCCCTCTTCCTCCTCTTCCTCCTGGGCCACCTCCTCTTCCATCATCGCCCTAAGTGTTTTCTCAAGGAGACATAGAAGTGGTAATGTAACGCTGATAACGGCGTCATCGCCACTGGCCATGTTGGTGGAGTACTCGAAACAGCGCAACAGGGCACACAGGTCTCGCATGGAGGCCCAGTCATTGGTGGTGAAGTGTGTCTGATCCGCAGTGCGACTGACTCGTGCGTGCTGCAGCTGAAACTCCACTATGGCCTGCTGCTGCTCGCACAGTCTGTCCAGCATATGCAAGGTGGAGTTCCACCTGGTGGGTAAGTCGCATATGAGGCGGTGAGCGGGAAGGCCGAAGTTACGCTGTAGCGAAGACAGGCGAGCAGCGGCAGGGTGTGAACGCCGGAAGCGCGAACAGACGGCCCGCACTTTATGCAGCAGCTCTGACATGTCGGGGTAGTTGCGAATGAACTTCTGCACCACCAAATTCAGCACATGCGCCAGGCAAGGGATGTGCGTCAAACCGGCTAGTCCCAGAGCTGCAACGAGATTTCGCCCATTATCGAACACCACCAGGCCGGGCTTGAGGCTCACCGGCAGCAACCACTCGTCGGTCTGTTGTTCTATACCCCGCCACAAATCCTGTGCGGTGTGGGGCCTGTTCCCCAAACATATGAGTTTCAGAATGGCCTGCTGACGTTTACCCCGGGCTGTGCTGAAGTTGGTGGTGAAGGTGTATGGCTGACTGGATGAGCAGGTGGAAGAAGAGGAGGAGGAAGCTGAGTAGGAGGAGGAGGAGACAGGAGGCAAAGAATGTTGCCCTGCGATCCTTGGCGGCGGAAGGACGTGCGCCAAACAGCTCTCCGCCTGGGGCCCAGCCGCCACTACATTTACCCAGTGTGCAGTTAGGGAGATATAGCGTCCCTGGCCGTGCTTACTGGTCCACGTATCTGTGGTTAGGTGGACCTTGCCACAGATGGCGTTGCGCAGTGCACACTTGATTTTATCGGACACTTGTTTGTGCAGGGAAGGCACGGCTCTCTTGGAGAAGTAGTGGCGGCTGGGAACAACATACTGTGGGACAGCAAGTGACATGAGCTGTTTGAAGCTGTGTGTGTCCACCAGCCTAAATGACAGCATTTCATAGGCCAGTAGTTTAGAAATGCTGGCATTCAGGGCCAGGGATCGAGGGTGGCTAGGTGGGAATTTACGCTTTCTCTCAAATGTTTGTGTGATGGAGAGCTGAACGCTGCCGTGTGACATGGTTGAGATGCTTGGTGACGCAGGTGGTGGTGTTGGTGGTACATCCCATGTTTGCTGGGCGGCAGGTGCCAACGTTCCTCCAGAGGCGGAGGAAGAGGCCGAGGCGGCGGCAGCAGCAGAAGAGGCCGAGGCAGCAGCAGCAGAAGAGGTAGCAGGGGGAGCCTGAGTGACTTCTTTGTTTTTAAGGTGTTTACTCCACTGCAGTTCATGCTTTGCATGCAGGTGCCTGGTCATGCTGGTTGTGCTAAGGTTCAGAACGTTAATGCCTCGCTTCAGGCTCTGATGGCACAGCGTGCAAACCACTCGGGTCTTGTCGTCAGCACATTGTTTGAAGAAGTGCCATGCCAGGGAACTCCTTGAAGCTGCCTTTGGGGTGCTCGGTCCCAGATGGCGGCGGTCAGTAGCAGGCGGAGTCTCTTGGCGGCGGGTGTTCTGATTTTGCTCACTGCTCCCGCTTTTGCTACGCTGTTGGCTCGGTCTCACCACTGCCTCTTCCTCCGAACTGTGAAAGTCAGTGGCACGACCTTCATTCCATGTGGGGTCTAGGACCTCATCGTCCCCTGCATCGTCTTCCACCCAGTCTTGATCCCTGACCTCCTGTTCAGTCTGCACACTGCAGAAAGACGCAGCAGTTGGCACCTGTGTTTCGTCATCATCAGAGACGTGCTGAGGTGGTATTCCCATGTCCTCATCATCAGGAAAAATAAGTGGTTGTGCGTTAGTGCATTCTATCTCTTCCACCCCTGGGGAAGGGCTAGGTGGATGCCCTTGGGAAACCCTGGCAGCAGAGTCTTCAAACAGCATAAGAGACTGCTGCATAACTTGAGGCTCAGACAGTTTCCCTGATATGCATGGGGGTGATGTGACAGACCGATGGACTTGGTTTTCATGCGCCATCTGTGCGCTTTCTGCAGAAGACTGGGTGGGAGATAATGTGAACGTGCTGGATCCACTGTCGGCCACCCAATTGACTAATGCCTGTACCTGCTCAGGCCTTACCATCCTTAGAACGTCATTGGGCCCCACCAAATATCGCTGTAAATTCTGCTGGCTACTGGGACCTGAGGTAGTTGGTTCACTAGGACGTGTGGCTGTGGCAGAACGGCCACGTCCTCTCCCAGCACCAGAGGGTCCACTAACACCACCACGACCATGTCCACGTCCGCGTCCCTTATTAGATGATTTCCTCATTGTTCCCGTTCACCACAATTTTGAGAATGGCAAATTTGGGAATGGTTTTTCAACCCAGAAAAAAAAGCGTGCTTTTACGGTCACTACAAATAACTTGACTAGCTAAAACAGTACAGATTTGGTTAAATAGAGATGTGAGGCCTGGTTTTTTTTGCGCTGTGTGACAGGTATAGGTTTAATCACAGAATCAGATTTCTATCAGCACGCTAGCGTGTGTCTTAGGTTTTTCTGAATGACACTATCACTAGCTTCAATGTAAGATATTCTTTTTGGGATAGATTTCAAGTAGGCCTCAAATACCAGAAACTAGTTATTTTGAGAATGGCAAATTTGGGAATGGTTTTTCAACCCAGAAAAAAAAGTGTGCTTTTACGGTCACTACAAATAACTTGACCAGCTAAAACAGTACAGATTTGGTTAAATAGAGATGTGAGGCCTGTTTTTTTTGCGCTGTGTGACAGGTATAGGTTTAATCACAGAATCAGATTTCTATCAGCACGCTAGCGTGTGTCTTAGGTTTTTCTGAATGACACTATCACTAGCTTCAATGTAAGATATTATTTTTGGGATAGACTTCAAGTAGGCCTCAAATACCAGAAACTAGTTATTTTGAGAATGGCAAATTTGGGAATGGTTTTTCAACCCAGAAAAAAAAGTGTGCTTTTACGGTCACTACAAATAACTTGACCAGCTAAAACAGTACAGATTTGGTTAAATAGAGATGTGAGGCCTGTTTTTTTTTGCTCTGTGTGACAGGTATAGGTTTAATCACAGAATCAGATTTCTATCAGCACGCTAGCGTGTGTCTTAGGTTTTTCTGAATGACACTATCAGTACCTTCAATGTAAGATATTATTTTTGGGATAGATTTCAAGTAGGCCTCAAATACCAGAAACTAGTTATTTTGAGAATGGCAAATTTGGGAATGGTTTTTCAACCCAGAAAAAAAAGTGTGCTTTTACGGTCACTACAAATAACTTGACCAGCTAAAACAGTACAGATTTGGTTAAATAGAGATGTGAGGCCTGTTTTTTTTTGCGCTGTGTAACAGGTATAGGTTTAATCACAGAATCAGATTTCTATCAGCACGCTAGCGTGTGTCTTAGGTTTTTCTGAATGACACTATCACTAGCTTCAATGTAAGATATTCTTTTTGGGATAGATTTCAAGTAGGCCTCAAATACCAGAAACTAGTTATTTTGAGAATGGCAAATTTGGGAATGGTTTTTCAACCCAGAAAAAAAAGTGTGCTTTTACGGTCACTACAAATAACTTGACCAGCTAAAACAGTACAGATTTGGTTAAATAGAGATGTGAGGCCTGTTTTTTTTTGCGCTGTGTGACAGGTATAGGTTTAATCACAGAATCAGATTTCTATCAGCACGCTAGCGTGTGTCTTAGGTTTTTCTGAATGACACTATCAGTACCTTCAATGTAAGATATTATTTTTGGGATAGACTTCAAGTAGGCCTCAAATACCAGAAACTAGTTATTTTGAGAATGGCAAATTTGGGAATGGTTTTTCAACCCAGAAAAAAAAGTGTGCTTTTACGGTCACTACAAATAACTTGACCAGCTAAAACAGTACAGATTTGGTTGAATAGAAATGTCAGGTCTATTTTTTAGGCGCTGGGTGACAGGCTCAACTTGCCCCTGATGTAATATATGGCCAAAAATTAACCACACTGTTGATGGTTAAATGCACTTGGGTGACACAGGCTCAGCCTGCACCAGATGTAGTATATGGCCAAAAAATAATCAGACTGTCGATGGTTAAATGCAATTCGGTGACACAGGCTCAGCCTGTAGCTGATGTAGTATATGGCCAAAAAATAACCAGACTGTTGATGGTTAAATGCACTTCGGTGACACAGGCTCAGCCTGCAGCTGATGTAGGATATAGCACAAAATAACCACACTATCGATGGTTAAATACACTTGGTGATAGCTTGTGCTGGCGCACCACAAGTCACAAAATGGCCGCCGATCACCCCAGAAAAAAAGTGATCTAAAAACGCTCTGGGCAGCCTCAAAAAAGTGAGCAAGTCAATAATAGCACTTCAATGATCCACAGCTGCAGATCGATCACAGAATGAAGTCTTTTGGAGGAGTTAATCTGCCTAATCTCGCCCTAACGTCGCAGCTGCAACCTCTCCCTATACTGATCATAGCAGAGTGACGTGCGGCGCTACGTGACTCCAGCTTAAATAGAGGCTGGGTCACATGCTGCACTGGCCAATCACAGCCATGCCAATAGTAGGCATGGCTGTGATGGCCTCTTGGGGCAAGTAGTATGACGCTTGTTGATTGGCTGCTTTGCAGCCTTTCAAAAAGCGCCAAGAAAGCGCCGAACACCGAACCCGAACCCGGACTTTTACGAAAATGTTCGGGTTCGGGTCCGTGTCACGGACACCCCAAAATTCGGTACGAACCCGAACTATACAGTTCACGTTCGCTCATCCCTAATGGGCAACAGTTCCTACAGACACACTCCAAAATCTTGTAGAAAGCCTTTCCAAAAGGGTGGAGAATGTTTTAGCTGCCAAGGGGAACCAACTTGTCTTCCGTGTGCAATCCGCATTTTTCTCACTCCCATTACTAGAAAATGCTACAATACAGACAAGAATATGACAAGTTCTATAATTTGCATAATGGACATACATATGCGGACAGCACATAGATGACATCCATATGCTGTTTATTATTTTTTTTTTTTGCAGACCCATACAAATGAATATATTGCTATTCGTAATTAGTGACTTTTAAAAATACCTTTATTAGTGATAGTGCGGGTATAGGTATGTATATACCAACAGAGTGTACTACAATTTCAAAAGGATTATATATAAATTTCTTTTGACAGGGGAGTAGTAACCCCTAACCAGAACATTTACTAGTGATACAATACTGTCAGTAGACTTAGACGGTTCGAGGATCACGTCAAAAATAGGACAGGGTCTGAAGAAAGGGCAGGGCAGACACAATGCTTACCCTAACAGCCCTAATAACTGCTCAGCCCAGGGTGACCCCCTGATGGTGGGGGTTCCCTGTCCCCGAACCTAAGACTGTCAAATCCCTAGATTGACCCTAGCCAGAGAATAATATTTTGTATACAAAAACAGTAATAGAGATAGATCGGAAGTGAAAGGTGGTTCAAATGAATAGGGTCGCCACCTGTCCTCTCCGAAAATCAAATATACATGTAATAAATACAATATGAGAATGGAAGGGGGTCCAGATACTGGGGAGATCACCATTCCTCTCAAGTAAACAATACGCACGTTTTAAAATATGCACATCTTATTACACAAACCTCAACGCGTTTCACCTGTATAAAATCAGGCTCATCAGGAGGTAGGTAGAAATTTGGACAAGGTCCAGCAAAGATATAGATGTGATCAATGATACAGGGGCGATAATGTAAATGAAGCGATACAATTGAATAGTTCCATGTGCAATCCACAAAAAATGAAGATCATACACAGATACAAAATACAGTCATGTGCATGAGGCCTTGGGATGACATAAAAGCTCCTGTCAGTGCAATGTGTAGGTATCCCAATACCTTTGTCCATATAGTCTGATTAAATTTATTATTATGCTGAAGACTAGGGCTAGACAATGATTTCTGATGCATGAGTACTGCAATATGAGCTGTAACGTAACTTCACTCTCTTTAGGAATAAAGGAATCTTTAACATTTCAGAAACCAAAAGTTGTATTCCTGGGTAATTTTTGCACAACCTTGAATTGTTGCATGACAGTGCAGCATCCCACTACGTGTGTGTGGGCACTGCTTAAAAGCACTTTTGATCTTAATAACGTACTAGGTTGTACAGTCGTGGCCAAAAGTTTTGAGAATTACATAAATATTGGAAATTGGAAAAGTTGCTGCTTAAGTTTTTATAATAGCAGTTTGCATATACTCCAGAATGTTATGAAGAGTGATCAGATGAATTGCATAGTCCTTCTTTGCCATGAAAATTAACTTAATCCCAAAAAAACTTTCCACTGCATTTCATTGCTGTCATTAAAGGACCTGCTGAGATCATTTCAGTAATCGTCTTGTTAACTCAGGTGAGAATCTTGACGAGCACAAAGCTGGAGATCATTATGTCAGGCTGATTGGGTTAAAATGGCAGACTTGACATGTTAAAAGGAGGGTGATGCTTGAAATCATTGTTCTTCCATTGTTAACCATGGTGACCTGCAAAGAAACGTGTGCAGCCATCATTGCGCTGCATAAAAATGGCTTCACAGGCAAGGATATTGTGGCTACTAAGATTGAACCTCAATCAACAATTTATAGGATCATCAAGAACTTCAAGGAAAGAGGTTCAATTCTTGTTAAGAAGGTTTCAAGGCGTCTAAGAAAGTCCAACAAGCGACAGGATCGTCTCCTAAAGAGAATTCAGCTGCGGGATCTTAGTGCCACCAGTGCAGAGGAATGGCAGCAGGCAGGTGTGAGTGCATCTGCACACACAGTGAGGCAAGACTTTTGGAAGATGGTGTGGTGTCAAGAAGGGCAGCAAAGATGCCACTTCTCTCCAAAAAAATCATCAGGGACAGATTGATCTTCTGTAGAAAGTATGGTGAATGGACTGCTGAGGACTGGGGCAAAGTCATATTCTCCGATGAAGCCTCTTTCCGATTGTTTGGGGCATCTGGAAAAAGGCTTGTCCGGAGAAGAAAAGGTGAGCGCTACCATCAGTCCTGTGTCATGCCAACAGTAAAGCATCCTGAGACCATTCATGTGTGGGGTTGCTTCTCATCCAAAGGAGTGGGCTCACTCACAATTTTGCCCAAAAACACAGCCATGAATAAAGAATGGTACCAAAACACCCTCCAACAGCAACTTCTTCCAACAATCCAACAACAGTTTGGTGAAGAACAATGCATTTTCCAGCACGATGGAGCACCGTGCCATAAGGCAAAAGTGATAACTAAGTGGCTCGGGGACAAAATCGTTGAAATTTTGGGTCCATGGCCTGGAAACTACCCAGATCTTAATCCCATTGAGAAGTTGTGGTCAATCCTCAAGAGGCGGGTGGACAAACAAAAACCCACTAACTCTGACAAACTCCAAGAAGTGATTATGAAAGAATGGGTTGCTATCAGTCAGGAATTGGCCCAGAAGTTGATTGAGAGCATGCCCAGTCGAATTGCAGAGGTCCTGAAAAAGAAGGACCAACACTGCAAATACTGACTCTTTGCATAAATGTCATGTAATTGTCGATAAAAGCCTTTGAAACGTATGAAGTGCGTGTAATTATATTTCACTACATCACAGAAACAACTGAAACAAAGATCTAAAAGCAGTTTAGCAGCAAACTTTGTGAAAACTAATATTTGTGTCATTCTCAAAACTTTTGGCCACGACTGTACTGTATGACTTTGCATTTATGTATCTGCAAAATCCCTGTTAACAGGCCTATTAGGTGCAATTTATACATCCCACCACTAGATGGGGATAAAGTTCAGGTCTTATATATACCTAGGTTAGGCCTAGTGAGGCAGTTGGAAAAATGTAGTCAGAGAAGAGAGCAGATCTGAGGAAGTCAGATCAGATTAGTGGGAGAGAATGTAGGGTGAAGACTCCATAACACAGATTAGTGAGTGGAGCCAACTTCGCTAGTAGGTGATACTCAGATGTGAGGCGCAGAAGAGCGTTTTCCTTCTGTGGCCGGACTATAGACTTGCATCCTTGACCAGTAGGAGAAGAGTTTACCTCCCTGGAAAAGAAACAAGCTTTCCTAAGGAATCATCGGTGATAAGAGCCATTATCGAGGGCCACAGACACCTTTGCATGGTCGAGGTTTTATAGCTTCAGGCAGCCACACCAAACTTCTGAGAGACAGTTGAGTTTTCCTGTCTAATTATTCAGCTTGTAGGGAAAGACAAAGAATAGGATCCCACACATCTAAAGGAACCAGATACACCTAACCCACTGCTCCAAAACTAAAATAAGCTGAAAAGCCTAGAAACAGTGGATTTGCAGAATTAACTCTGTACCATCAAAAGACTGCATATCTGTACTGCTTCAACCAAAGACATCTAAAGTAAAAGTTTCTACCTCCTTATTACCACTACTGGTTGTACCACCATTAACGGTACTGGCGTCACAACAAAAACCATCAAGGGACTCAGCCGCAACAAGCACTCTAAGCACCCCTAACATCAAGGGCACCTCAACCACCATCTTGGCTGATGCTTCCTACCACAGAGCGTGCCCCAGGGGATTTCGTGCTGTCCACCTCAACACTGTGCTGCCAGCCCAGGGAGGCTTTCTGCTAACCGTGAGTAAACTGATGAACTGTGTGTTATATTATTTGGCTTCTCATCGGTCCACCGTGCACCTCACGTGTTGCCCCTGCGACTGGCTGGCTGCAACAGTTATGCAAGAAAAGACACAGGACAGTAATATAACTTTTGCTCTGAATATTGTAAAGAGAATAACATAACTTCAGAATTGTTTGAATGTCACATACAATTTGAGCTTTAATACTTTTACATTGGATCTGACACAATTCACTTGGCAGTAGTTATGATAACTTTCATATACAAAAGAATGACACATTCAGCACTGCTACATGACTACTTGAACTGATTTATTTTCCAGTGGTTCTATTTCTCTATTAGAAATCATTTTCTCCTATGCAATACAGAATAATTATGTTATTTAATACAGAGCCATAAAAGTCCTTTTGGAATTGACCCAATGTTATATGTATTGTGAGTTGGACAATACCAATGCTTTAGATTACCGTTCTGAAGAAAAAAGTGTATGAACAAATATTATTTCCATTAATGTCACTTTATTGAATAAACCCATTGTCTCCTGCAGAGGCTCTTGGCTCTGTGAATGCATGTGCTATGTATTTTAACATTTAAACATTTACTCTACAGTACTTATGTTCTCAATTAATCGGCTTCATAGCATCCAATAATTACATCTAATAACAAGGAACATTACATTTTATATAATGGTTTCTGCTATACATCTTCTCCGAAGCTAACATGTGTGTGTTTGTATGTGTGTGTGTGTGTGTGTGTGTGTATACAGCAATCCTTAATGATATTTGATATTTGGTTCCATGAGGAAGAGCTATGAGACTTAGAAAACATTTTCATTTTGCTTTTTTTTTACCTAAATGGGAGCAGCACTGCAGTAATTAGGCATAGCCTCTACACATTTGGTGGAGCTTTATAGTTTCAGTGCCTGGTTCCAGCAACAGGGCTTGTGCAAATATGGGAGGCAAGTGGTAGTGGCCCCGACTAGAGGATGTGTCACAGTGGTCTCCCCCAGGCCGTCACTCACTATGGCCAGTACAGTGAAAAGGAGGGCGCGCCCTTTCTTGCCTCGGAGCACTCCCTGTAGTTGGGGCTCCTGCCTGATAGTAGTTTGTTGTGCCTTTGATGTTAATTGGTTGTATGGGTGCCCGGTAGGAGGTGTACTAGAGCAATGCAATGCAGCATGTGGTGTAGTAGGAGTCACTCACCAGGCCAGGTTCAACAAAATAAATATCTTTCTTTACTTGAATGTAAAATAGAAGCTTTAGCACATACAGCATCATCAAATAGGCAATGTTTGAAGCAATGGCTCTCTGGTTATATTTTCTTGCTAAAGTCTCTCTCTCTAGAATCTCTAGCTGGTGACTGTATTCTATCAATAATGCCTGTAATTCGTACGGTAGCGTAAGGTAATTTGATACGACTGGCCAAGTTGTTACTGAGGTGTGTAGGGTGTCTTAACTTGCTACCCCCCTCCCACAGCAGCAGGGTCTTAAAAGCTTTATGCAGGTTATGTTGCTGACTGACTCCCCGTCTGGCCATGCAGATTTTCAAATCTTGTCTTTCTTCCTCATGCTGTTGCAAAAATAGATGATGTCAAGGAGATTTGTTAGTTTCCAGATTCTTGAAGCTGGAGGCCAAAGGAGAGGAGCTGATAGTGTCTGATTTCCATTCCCTTCAAGCTCCTCCTACAACTGCCTAGAACTTCCTAGAGTTAGAGGTGGTGCCAGCTCACACCCTAAGCTCCCTAAGAGGGCTGGGCCTCGATAATTAACCTTGGCTGTGCCTACCTCAGGCACAGATATAATGAGTACACATTACATAGCATAGAATCACAGTATATTGCTAGACATTTGCAGATACCCCTGTATTTAGGTATTGTAATTGGAAGCCTAATATTACTATTGCAATGGATACTACCAATTTTCCCTAGATTCCTATCCTAAAGTCTATGGTCTTCATTCCTACTCTGTAATTAGCACAAATCACCATTATGTTCACAGCATAGCCCTCTAATAAAGCTAGCTTTTCTTTAAAATGATATTCATTCCCCAAGTACAGTTTCTCAAAAGAATGACAGATCTACCCCAAGTCCACAATATTTCCTCAAACCCTAGTAACTGTAGGGTATGTAAAACGTGATTCAATGGATTTTGGTATTTAGAGAATTCAGTACACTTGACGATGTTGTTCCGTAATGGCATCTAATGATGATACATTATTACTAGAAATGAGCGAATTTTTCAAAATTCGATTTGGCCATACGCCGAATTTTAGAAAAAAAATTTGTTCGATCCGAATTTATTTGCGGCAAATCACGTTAAAAACGGCTATTTCCTGGCTGCAGAGAGCCTTTATAGTGGTGTAGAACACTGTGCTTTGCAGTAACACGCATAGTCTGCTATGGTAGTGAAATAATACTGTGAGTCTGAATGACATGCAGATGACAGGCGTCGCTCTTAGAATCACTGCAAACTTCACTTATTTGGGCAGTCACAGGGCTAAAACTGACCAAATAACTCAAGTATGAACTCAGCCTTACAAGTCAATGTTAGCGCCAAGAAGAAGCGCACTACTTTTACACCGTCGTCAGCTGATTCCACATAGATGTCTACAAAACCTGTTCTATTAAACGCTTATACAAGTAGAGCCCCCCCCCTCGACAGAGTGGAGAGGGCGTCAGCAGTAAGTTTGTGTTGACGTTACTGAATATTTTGCCCTTCCTCTGATCCGTCAGAACAAACCCCCCAAAAACGGATCCTGTCTGTTGAGCATCCGCCTTCCCTCGGTCAGCATTTGGTCAGTAATCCATCAGTATTGCTAATGACAAAAAAACAGGAGTGGATCCAAAACAGAGATGACAGAGTCAACCATTCAAGAACCGCTGGGTTGCTGGTAAAGACACGACCGCTAGATGACACCGGGAGCTCAGACCTCTCGCTGTGACTCCTGCTGCCATGCCCCCTTACTCTGCTGCGACCTGTGCCTGCGCCAGAAACATTTAGGCCTCTGCCACTCCCCCGTGCATGGCCTGGCACTTCTCTGTCTGACATACTGTTATATCAGATAAATAAATAGAAAGGAAATTAAATCAGCCCAAAAAGTCTGTCATTTTCTCACTTCACCACACAACGGCTAATAAGCCCTTTTTTTCCCACTAATACACACAAAAAAGCTGTAATTTTCTCTCTTCACCGCACAATGGCAAATGTTTTTTTTGTGCCACTATTACATGCAAAAAAGGGCTTTAGAAGATATAACTGCACCTCTGAAATGCAAATATATTTTTCTTTTGCCACTAATACACGACAAAAGCCCTTTTTTCCCCAAGCCAAAAAATGCTTTAGAACAGGGATGCCCAACCTGCACCCCTCCAGCTGTTGCAAAACTACAACTCCCAGCATGCCAAGACAGCCTACAGCTATCAGCCTACAGCAGGGCATGATGGTAGTTGTAGTTTTACATCAGCTGAAGGGCCACAGGTTGAGCATGCCTGCTTTAGAACATATAACTGCACCGCACAAGGGCAAATAAGACATAGAAATATTTCCTTGTAATAAACCCTGTTAATGTCTGCAACACCCCAATAACAAGAACAGTTTGCTGGAATTACAGAGCTATATAATAGCAATTTGGATCCCCAGTCAGTGCAGCAAGGTGTAATAGGATTGTTCCTATTGCCCAGGCTGTAACCTCCCCTACTGAACCCTGTTCTACATAAATGCTGTGGAATGATTCCTCCCTATCCTTTCCCTACACCTTGAATAATCTTTCCCTGCACTTGTAAATAATTTTTTTAGTACAACAAGGTTTTTTCTAGCACTGTCCCTAGCGCCTGCTGACGTCTCTCCCTGCACTAAGTACACTGGTAAATGGCAGAAAATAAGATGGCTGACGCTATTAGGGCTGTGACATCACAAGGATGGCTGGCTGCTGATTGGCTGCATGCATGGCATTATGGGTGATCCCGCCTTCCCCGTGTTCCTTTCTCCATGTCCTCACACGTGCAGCAGCCATTTTAGGAAAAAATGTGATTCGTTACCACGAAGTGTGAAGAAATTCGGATTCGGTACAAATCAAATTTTCCTGAAATTCAGATCGAATTCCACTTCGTCAACTTCGATTCGCTCATCTCTAACTATTACTAATTAAAAACATGTCAAGTCAACTTCTCATTTTATAATAAACTACAAAAGAGGGGGCGTCTTGATATAACAGAAGCTAGGCTAGAACAAATGTGCCCACCTGCAGTTTTCCCGCTCAGTATGTTAATACTGAGCATCGGTACAGGGAGGAGGAGACGCCAGGGTTTCTCAATGGGGGTCTCTTTCAACCTGGCTGTGCCGCGATCCAATCACAGTGGAGAGCGTCAAAGCCAGGATAAAAAAAAGCTCACCTTCGCCCTGGCTGTGACGCTCTCCTCTGTGATTGGATCTCGGCTCAGACAGGGAGAAGGAGACGCCCATTGAGAAACCCTGGCGTCTCCTACTCCCTGTACCGATGCTCAGTATTAACATACGGAGCGCGAAAACTGCAGGGGGGCATAGGAGCGATATTTAAAAAAACAGGCATGGTGGCAGCATTAGAGGGGGGTACCCCGCAAGGTAAGGTATTTATCTAAACTAAAAAAAAACATGAAAGGTCCTATTTAAATGATCTTCATTGATGTAATGTAAAATCACTGACTGGACACAAGACAGTAGAAGTGGATCACCTACAGTAATCCCGTTTCTATACTAATAATAGTTTCTCCCGGTACTCAGTTAACCCTAGGGCTTACAGTAGGACCAAATTATGTCACAACTGGACAGTGGAATAAGCAAAAAATATAAAGTTTGTATCACAAAGCCCAACAAGAAGCCAAGGAAACAGGAACTCACCAATAGGTGACTGGAAAAGGAGGTAGATGGGAATCAGATGATGGAACAAATGGATATTTGGCAGTGGCGTGACTAGAACTGACTGGGCCCCACAGCAAATTTTTTAATGCCTTGTTTCATTTTTGAAAGGCTAATCAAAGATCTTTCTTTCTGACCAGGCCCGGCAGCCACTCTGTCTGTTTCCTACACTTAAAGTCATTCTACTGTATATAATGTCATTGTGCGGTATGCCAGACCGACAGGGGAAATTATACGTGAGGTCACGGTGTGAGCATTAGGTGGACCCGAGGTAAATACAGTTCTGGTTACTCACGGTTACATCGTCCCTGGGCAGGCTCGCATAAGTGAAGAGGAGAACGGCACAAGAATGCTCTGGGGCACACTCTGGTGTAAGGGACACAGGCCAGATGGTGGTTCGAGGTGCTCTTGATGGTCTGTATTAATGTGCCTATGGCAAGGTCCCTTGTAGTCGTGACGCCAGTACCTTTTGTGGTGGTACAACCATTTACTGTATTGTTAATTGAGGAACTGAAGACTGAGACAAGGATGGTGGATGGTGCAATCCAGCTTATAACTTTTACTGAACGTTGCTCCTAGTAACAATTCCATCCAATTTATAAGTCTTTGGTACATCCCAGTATAAAATACAGACTCATGCATACAGGGGTAGGGTAATGTAAGTCCTCAGAAGAAACAGGCTCTCGTCCTAAATATATATGTATGTCAGCTACTGCTTTAGACTAGGCTTTGAAGAAATAAAAGTCTTTGGCTGGTAAAAACTCTCGCCTGATCCTAACCTGACTTGAAGGTGGTTTGCTGAGTCCTTGAACTTCTATTTTCCAGTGTTCTCTGACAGATGGCCTATCTGTCCTCAGGGTTTAAACTGGAGGTGTGGATGCCGGAAGCTGTGTCCTACACCTGCTTGCAAAGGTGCCTGGGAAGCCCTTAAGTATGGCCGTGTGCTATGCTTTGACTTTAAGAAAATCTAAAAATCCCCTTTAATACTTGCTTTAGTAGCTGGACACTGGTCACCCCGGAGGAGTGAGCTGTAGAAGTGGACTTCTCAACTCTGGGTGGAATCTTGAGGCTTTAGCACTGGGCTGTGGAGCCAACAGGGAGAGAGCAAAGAGGCAGGAGGCCTCCCTCCAGCAGGCAGCTATTTCATGGCTGCTCTCTGACTAAACTAGTCCATACTGGAACTAACTGCCTAACTTGGGTCTGAGCTAAGCTATTTAACTAGTGTATATGGGAGAATATGACATGAGATGAAATACAGTATACAGGCATAATACAAGACATTAAAACACAATAAAAACAAGTTTGCAGTGCCCAGAATCATGTAGTGGGACACTGTAATTGTATAATACTGTTGAGGGGGCATTGATAATAAAATCTTTTAGTCCTCCTTCTGGGTGGGCCCCTTCTGAGTTTGGGCCTCATAGCAGACACTTCCCCTGCTTCCACTATAGCTACGCCCCTGATGTTGGGGATGATATGGTGAACAGATGACTGAACAAACAAGCTATAACCAGACACCACTGACCTCACTCACCCTAAAGATTTTCCTAATGAAAACCATAACAGAGCACAATAAAAAGGAACTAGAACAAACCACTGGAATCAAACATCTAGGACAGCATGAGGAACACAACTACACTGAAACTAGAGACTTAAAGCAATGGAAGGTTACTGGATCAAACTCACAATAATATATGATAACACCAGCAACAACTTGCAAGGAACCAGTTTTAAAAGAGTGCTAACCAACCTGGTAAGTCTCGGACCTCACTGATAGCTACACTGTGAGACAGTTGCAGCAGCAATGGTTAACCAATGGTTAACCAATAGTGTATTTCTAGGGTTTCCATTAATTTTATGCATTTATACATTTCTTACTGTAACAATATAAGTGATTTGATATCCTTAAATTTTACTAGTGATGCCCAAATTTCTTCAAACTCGATTTGGCTAAATCGGTTGGGCGATTCAATTCAGGTCTAAATAAATTTGTTACAATTTGAAAGTGCTCCAATTTCACTTAAAAGTTGTGGATGACAATCTGGGCTCTCCTAGGATTGTATGGAGTTCATTTCAGGGTCCTTAACACCAAGACAGCATTAGTAATCTTAAAGTTACAGTGACATAAATGTCTATGGGAAATGTATGGCTGCTGGTGGTAAATAAACAGCCTATTATAAATAAACTGCACTGTAGGATTTTTTCTTTCGTTTGGTCTGAGAAATGTTCACTTTTTGGCAGCAAATGCCTGATGGTGTGTATACACACACAAACTGTCTAGAGTCATGCTATCCCCCTGTCTTCTGATATGAAAAATGGCTGATGCTGGGTAGGCGCCGGGGAGAGCAGTACAAACATACCTTTGGCAGAGCTTTTATTATCCAGAGTAGTATGTGTGACAAACTCCCCTCTTTTGAGGTTGCCACGAGTGCTTGGAAAGGACTACTTGCCAGCCTCTTACCATGCGATTATGGTCCCATGTTGAATGCACCGGTTTTGTGCAGAAAACCCATAAGTACATCCAGGCCAAAGAGACTTGTACTAACTTTTGAATTCCTCGTCTAATTCGTGTCATTTTGGGATGTGTTAAATGTCTATGTGTATTGTAAAGGGTGGGACATTGTATGTTTGAGTAAGTGATGTCTGTTCTATTGTCTCTCTGTGTGTATTGGCGATTGTCCTCTGTCCTGGAGACAACCGAGTTGTAATTCGATTGTCTCTCAGGACAGAGGGCAATGTGTATTCTCCTGCCTGTGTTGATTATGTTAACCATGGTGTCTATGTGGGTTGTAACCTTTGTGTTATGGGTTAATGTATGTTTGTTGTGGGTGTCTCCCTTGCATGGGAGCAGGGGATAAAAGCAATTGTATTTTTAAATGTGAGTCTTCCAGTAAAGTATTTCTAGCATTCAGCTTGGGCTAATGTATAGACTTATTTGGCGATACCAGCGATACCAGCGATACTAGCGATAATAGCGATCTATTGCTCTGTGGATTACTTGGCGGTGCTATTTCAAGGGGAGAAGGGAATACTAGACGGTGACACGGATGATACCGTCACAGTATGAATATGAACTTTGATTCAAATTTAACCCGAATATTTGGAAAATTCGGGTTGTATTTGATTAATTTATAATTGTTTTGCTCATTTCTCTGTGTTGCAGATTCAGAATTTTAAGGACCTTAAAGGGAGTCTGTCAGTAGTTATGTCCATGCAAAACTACTGATAGTGCTGGGTAGGGACTGGGGAAAACAGTACAAACATACTTTGGGCAGAGCTTTTATTATCCAGAATAGCATGAATATAAACTTTGATTCTGCCAGGCACTGCTCCTGCAAGTATCTCTACATTAAGCTGCTTCATAGTCACTCCCCTTTGCTCCGAGTGAATGCTGTAGCTGTGTCCTGGTTGGGTGCTACAGCTGTCACTCAAATCAGATGGGACTTGTTGTTGAGCAGCTCATTGCAGAGAGCAGAAAGCATTTCACAGTGAAACTTTGCCTCCAAGGCACTTGGAGGAGCGTTGGCTAGCAGTAAAAAAGTTCATATTTACACTACTCATGATAATAAAAGGTATCCAGTCCATACTTAGTTTTGTCAGTAGTATTTCAAAACTGCTCACAGACTCCTTTTAACAGTCATAACATACAGAGGTGTCCTTTCTTACCTCTTCTATAATTTGGTTTAAAACTCTAATTTCTCACAAAACCCTTACTAGCAAACCATACTATATTGACTTTTATAGACAGACATCTTGTGACACAGTATCATTAAATTGTGTGTTTTTGTTGTTTTTTAAAAGTTGGTTATCTTATGCCACACATCTCAGGATATTTTGACCAAAGAACAACGGTAAGGAAGGACAAATGTGTTGCAATATAGTTCTGAATTCCCTATTTTTCATTGACATATGCAAGGGCTATAATTACTGACAACTGGGCGTTGCACAATATCTACATTCTTGGAACTAAAACAAATACTGGACTTTTTTCCTTGTACTTTAATACTTGCATAGAAATGATGGCATATGGCAGGAATGCCCAAATTGCGGCTCTCCAGCTTTTGTAAAACTACAACTCCTACCATGCCCTGCTGTAGGCTGATAGCTGTAGGCTGTCTGGGCATGCTGGGGGCTATAGTTTTGCAACAGCTGGAGGGCCGCAGGTTGAGCATGCCTAGTATATGGAATAGATTGCAAATTTTGTAAAGTTTCATATGATACTTATGCTATATGGAGATTTAGCCTTCACAAATGTCTACTAAGCCAGAACTCTTAAGTGATCAAATCTGTGCTGTAGATCTACAGGTATGTGTATTCTACATGACGTTACCTACTACATAGTAATATTCAGTGGCACACAATGGCCCACAGTAACTAATGTAGGATTTTGGCCTAAAATTTTATCAAATTGTGGCTCAATTTGGCACATCTCGGTTTAGAGAAAGTTTCTATACTTAGTCTGAAAGGGCATGGCTTATTGGAGAATTGTTGTGGCTTCACCGGAAATAGAGTGTTGCCTAAGATGTTTTGCACCAAAATTGCATCACAATTTAACACAACCAAGGTGAATGGTGGTTAATGTAATGAAAATGGAAACCAGTCCTCACTATTTAACCACCTCAGCCCCCATGGCTTAAACACCCTGAAAGACCAGGCCACTTTTTACACTTCTGACCTACACTACTTTAACCGTTTATTGCTCGGTCATGCAACTTACCACCCAAATGAATTTTACCTCCTTTTCTTCTCACTAATAGAGCTTTCATTTGGTGGTATTTCATTGCTGCTGACATTTTTACTTTTTTTGTTATTAATCGAAATTTAACGATTTTTTTGCAAAAAAATGACATTTTTCACTTTCAGTTGTAAAATTTTGCAAACAAAAAGAAGATCCATATATAAATTTTGCTCAAAATTTATTGTTCTACATGTCTTTGATAAAAAAAAATGTTTGGGTAAAAAAAAAATGGTTTGGGTAAAAGTTATAGCGTTTACAAACTATGGTACAAAAATGTGAATTTCCGCTTTTTGAAGCAGCTCTGACTTTCTGAGCACCTGTCATGTTTCCTGAGGTTCTACAATGCCCAGACAGTACAAACACCCCACAAATGACCCCATTTCGGAAAGTAGACACCCTAAGGTATTCGCTGATGGGCATAGTGAGTTCATAGAACTTTTTATTTTTTGTCACAAGTTAGCGGAAAATGATGATTTTTTATTTTTTTCTTACAAAGTCTCATATTCCACTAACTTGTGACAAAAAATAAAAACTTCTATAAACTCACTATGCCCATCAGCGAATACCTTGGGGTCTCTTCTTTCCAAAATGGGGTCACTTGTGGGGTAGTTATACTGCCCTGGCATTCTAGGGGCCCAAATGTGTGGTAAGGAGTTTGAAATCAAATTCTGTATGGCCGGTGAAATCCGAAAGGTGCTCTTTGGAATGTGGGCCCCTTTGCCCACCTAGGCTGCAAAAAAGTGTCACACATGTGGTATCTCCGTATTCAGGAGAAGTTGGGGAATGTGTTTTGGGGTGTAATTTTACATATACCCATGCTGGGTGAGATAGATATCTTGGTCAAATGCCAACTTTGTATGAAAAAATGGGAAAAGTTGTCTTTTGCCAAGATATTTCTCTCACCCAGCATGGGTATATGTAAAATGACACCCCAAAACACATTGCCCAACTTCTCCTGAATACAGGGATACCACATGTGTGACACTTTTTTGCAGCCTAAATGGGCAAAGGGGCCCATATTCCAAAGAGCACCTTTCGGATTTCACTGGTCATTTTTTACAGAATTTGATTTCAAACTCCTTACCACACATTTGGGCCCCTAGAATGCCAGGGCAGTCTAACTACCCCACAATTGACCCCATTTTGGAAAGAAGACACCCCAAGGTATTCGCTGATGGGCATAGTGAGTTCATGGAAGTTTTTATTTTTTGTCACAAGTTAGTGGAATATGAGACTTTGTATAAAAAAATAAAAATAAACAAAAATCATCATTTTCCACTAACTTGTGACAAAAAATAAAAAATTCTAGGAACTTGCCATGCCCCTCACGGAATACCTTGGGGTGTCTTCTTTCCAAAATGGGGTCACTTGTGGGGTAGTTATACTGCCCTGGCATTCTAGGGGCCCAAATGTGTGGTAAGGAGATTGAAATCAAATTCTGTAAAAAATGACCAGTGAAATCCGAAAGGTGCTCTTTGGAATGTGGGCCCCTTTGCCCACCTAGGCTGCAAAAAAGTGCCACACATGTGGTATCTCCGTATTCAGGAGAAGTTGGGGAATGTGTTTTGGGGTGTCTTTTTACATATACCCATGCTGGGTGAGAAATATCTTGGTCAAATGCCAACTTTGTATAAAAAAATGGGAAAAGTTGTCTTTTGCCAAGATATTTCTCTCACCCAGCATGGGTATATGTAAAATGACACCCCAAAACACATTCCCCAACTTCTCCTGAATACGGAGATACCACATGTGTGACACTTTTTTGCAGCCTAGGTGGGCAAAGGGGCCCACATTCCAAAGAGCACCTTTCGGATTTCACTGGTCATTTTTTACAGAATTTGATTTCAAACTCCTTACCACACATTTGGGCCCCTAGAATGCCAGGGCAGTCTAACTACCCCACAAGTGACCCCATTTTGGAAAGAAGACACCCCAAGGTATTCGCTGATGGGCATAGTGAGTTCATGGAAGTTTTTAATTTTTGTCACAAGTTAGTGGAATATGAGACTTTGTATAAAAAAAAATGGGAAAAGTTGTCTTTTGCCAAGATATTTCTCTCACCCAGCATGGGTATATGTAAAATGACACCCCAAAACACATTCCTCAACTTCTCCTGAGTACGGTGATACCACATGTCTGACACTTTTTTGCAGCCTAAATGCGCAAAGGGGCCCACATTCCTTTTATGAGAGCATTTTTAGACATTTGGATCCCAGACTTCTTCTCACGCTTTAGGGCCCCTAGAATGCCAGGGCAGTATAAATACCCCACATGTGACCCCATTTGGAAAGAAGACACCCCAAGGTATTCAATGAGGGGCATGGCGAGTTCATAGAAATTTTTTTTTTTGGCACAAGTTAGCGGAAATTGATTTTATTTATTTTTTTCTCCCAAAGTCTCCCTTTCCGCTAACTTGGGACAAAAATTTCAATCTTTCATGGACTCAATATGCCCCTCACGGAATACCTGGGGGTGTCTTCTTTCCGAAATGGGGTCACATGTGGGGTATTTATACTGCCCTGGCATTCTAGGGGCCCTAAAGCGTGAGAAGAAGTCTGGAATATAAATGTCTAAAAAATTTTACGCATTTGGATTCCGTGAGAAGTATGGTGAGTTCATGTGAGATTTTATTTTTTGACACAAGTTAGTGGAATATGAGACTTTGTAAGAAAAAAAAAATAATTTCCGCTAACTTGGGCCAAAAAAATGTTTGAATGGAGCCTTACAGAGGGGTGATCAATGACAGGCTGGTGATCAATGACAGGGGGGTGATCAATGACAGGGGGGTGATCAGGGAGTCTATATGGGGTGATCACTACAGTCATTGATCACGCCCCTGTAAGGCTCCATTCAGACGTCCGTATGCGTTTTGCGGATCCGATCCATCTATCAGTTGATCCGTAAAAATCATGCGGACATCTGAATGGAGCTTTACAGGGGGGTGATCAATGACAGGGGGGTAATCAATGACAGGGGGGTGATCAGGGAGTCTATATGGGGTGATCAGGGGTGATCAAGGGTGATCAAGGGTGAATAAGGGGTTAATAAGTGACGGGGGGGGTGTAGTGTAGTGGTGCTTGGTGCAACATATTACTGAGCTGCCTGTGTCCTCTGGTGGTCGATCCAAACAAAGGGGACCACCAGAGGACCAGGTAGCAGGTATATTAGATGCTGTTATCAAAACAGCGTCTAATATACCTGTTAGGGATTAAAAAAATCACATCTCCAGCCTGCCAGCGAACGATCGCCGCTGGCAGGCTGGAGATCCACTCGCTTACTATCCGATCCTGTGAACGCGTGCGCCTGTGTGCGCGCGTTCACAGGAAATCTCGCGTCTCGCGAGATGACGCGTAGATGCGTGACTGTGCGCAGGGCTGCCACCTCCGGAACGCGAATCTGCGTTAGGCGGTCCGGAGGTGGTTAATGGCGTCTTTTACCACCAGCTCAGGGGCACTGCGATGGGGAATCCTTGCGTCCCATCATATGCAAACCTGTTCCTGGGCTGGTGGGAGGGAACGGTAGTCTTTGGTGATACACTAATGGAAGGCACAAATGACGTTGTGGGCAAGGTACATCGACGGCATCTTTGTGATATGGAGAGGTGACAAGGAGGGTTTTAAGAGGTTTGTTGAGTGCCTGAATGCAAACAATTTGGCATTTTTGGATGTTACCATCAGGAGGGGCCCTAATGGTGAGATCAGAACAAGCATCTACCGCAAATCCACATCTACAAATTCCCTTCTATAATGGGATAGTCACCTTCCCAGATCTTTAAGACAGGGCATCCCGATAGGACAATATCTGTGAGTCAGAAACAATTATTCCACCTTGATAGACTTCAAACATCAAGCAGAGGAACTTCGAAATAGGGTCCTGGAAAGAGGTTATCCTGACCATAGAAACATAGAATGTGTCGGCAGATAAGAACCATTTGGCCCATCTAGTCTGCCCAATATACTGAATACTATGACCACGTCTTTAGAAAGGCATATCAGAAAGCTCTCCCAAGCGACCACACACGCAGTTACTTCATCAAAACAAAAATAGGACAACCACCAACAATACTATTAGACTAACGGTATTAGAAAACAACAAAAAAGCAGGCGGCACTGCCGAGTGTCACTGTAGAGTGCACTGGGTCCTCAACTACCTGTCCCTTTAAACACATACGGTGTTGCACAGGCAAAAGTTACTATAATACTATTAGACTAATAGCAACATTTGATGAGGCAGCCCAGGAAGTCAGGGCAATAATATCAAAACACTGGGGGACTAGACAACTGGACCCAGATTTAAAAAGCATGATCTCGGATACCCCACAGATTAGTTATCGAAGGGGATGAAGCTTACAGGACCGTCTGGTACACAGCCACTAACGTGAGGAATCTACTATGCCCATATGGTGGCAATGCCAGACTTTGGGCTGCTTCCGCTGTAGTGGCTGTGTGGCATGTGAACACATAAACTAGGGCCATGATTTCAAAAGCAATGTTACTGGACGGGTTTACACAATTAAAAGTTTTATTAATTGTTGGGATGAGTTGAATTGCTCTCCACTACAGTGGACCAGTATTTATAGGAATGTGAGAAAGGCTACAGTTTCCAATGCTCATAGATTAATTCAATTTAAGATTCTGCACCGATTGTATTATACGCCAAAAATGCAAGCGAAATTCCCCCAAAATAAAGGCCGGGATTGCTGCTGCCCTAAATGTGGATATGTGAATGCGGATTATGGCCATTTACTTTGGAATTGTAGCAAACTAAAAAAGTACTGGGAGCAGGTCTTTGTAATCCTACAAAAGGAGTCTTCTACGATATATAACCCTGGGATGTTGACAGTGATATTGGGATACTATGCTCCAGAAATGGAAATCCGGGTTCGGGCCAGACAGATCTGCATGGGGGGCCTGATAGTGGCAAAAGTTATCTTAATTAAACACTGGGGCTCTGTCTCCCCGTCCTCGATAAATGAATGGATCCTGTACCTTAAAAAAATTAGAATGTTTGAGGATATTGAAAGGAAACGGAGAGTGGCACGTATGACTGCTTAGCTATAATTAATATTGTCACTGTGGGTATACTTGATTGAGTGGCTTTGACAACAGCCAATTGGGGGAGGGAGGGGGGGAGTTTATAATTCTATTCTCTGTATATCAACTTTGAATGTATAGTGATTTGTATAATTTAGGCAGGGTTCTGCCTTCCTTTATAGGGTAGTTGATTGTTGTTGACAACGGCTATCCTGTGTAGACTATCTTGTTTACTATAATGCACTGTTTATCTATATTGTGGTTTTTAAAAGAAAAATAAATATTTAATAAAAAAAAAATTGTTGGGATAATCTACAAGGCCACCTGCACCTGTGGTATGGAATATGTGGGTAAAACCGCAAGAGAATTACACATGCAGGTAGGTGAGCACTTGGGGGACATACAACATAAGAAAGATACCCCCTTAGCCAAACATGACAAATTAATGCATCTGTTATCAAGTTCATGGGGACTGAAACCATTACCACGTCAATAAGACAAGGGGATTGGGACAAAAGGATTTTACAATTGGAGACGTGGTGGATATATCAATTAAAAACATTCTTGGGGCCTGAACGAACAATTGCTGTATGGCTGCTTTACATGAAATACTTCTGCAACCATACTGTGGCCCAATGTCGTAGTCAACCTTCTACCGTATAAACCACTACCCATATCCCCCATTATAAACAACTATTATGAAAGATCTCTTTAACCACCTCAGCCCCCAGTGCTTAAACACCCTGAAAGACCAGGCCACTTTTTACACTTCTGACCTACACTACTTTCACCGTTTATTGCTCGGTCATGCAACTTACCACCCAAATGAATTTTACCTCCTTTTCTTCTCACTAATAGAGCTTTCATTTGGTGGTATTTCATTGCTGCTGACATTTTTACTTTTTTTGTTATTAATCGAAATTTAACGATTTTTTTGCAAAAAAATGACATTTTTCACTTTCAGTTGTAAAATTTTGCAAAAAAAAACGAGATCCATATAGAAATTTTGCTCTAAATTTATAGTTATATATGTCTTTGATAAAAAAAAAATGTTTGGGTAAAAAAAAAATGGTTTGGGTAAAAGTTATAGCGTTTACAAACTATGGTACAAAAATGTGAATTTCCGCTTTTTGAAGCAGCTCTGACTTTCTGAGCACCTGTCATGTTTCCTGAGGTTCTACAATGGCCAGACAGTACAAACACCCCACAAATGACCCCATTTCGGAAAGTACACACCCTAAGGTATTCGCTGATGGGCATAGTGAGTTCATAGAACTTTTTATTTTTTGTCACAAGTTAGCGGAAAATGATGATTTTTTTTTTTTTTTTTTTTTTCTTACAAAGTCTCATATTCCACTAACTTGTGACAAAAAATAAAAACTTCTATGAACTCACTATGCCCATCACGAAATACCTTGGGGTCTCTTCTTTCCAAAATGGGGTCACTTGTGGGGTAGTTATACTGCCCTGGCATTCTAGGGGCCCAAATGTGTGGTAAGGAGTTTGAAATCAAATTCTGAAAAAAATGACCTGTCAAATCCGAAAGGTGCTCTTTGGAATATGGGCCCCTTTGCCCACCTAGGCTGCAAAAAAGTGTCACACATCTGGTATCTCCGTACTCAGGAGAAGGTGGGGAATGTGTTTTGGGGTGTCATTTTATATATACCCATGCTGGGTGAGAGAAATATCTTGGCAAAAGACAACTTTTCCCATTTTTTTATACAAAGTTGGCATTTGACCAAGATATTTATCTCACCCAGCATGGGTATATATAAAATGACACCCCAAAACACATTCCCCAACTTCTCCTGAGTACGGAGATACCAGATGTGTGACACTTTTTTGCAGCCTAGGTGGGCAAAGGGGCCCATATTCCAAAGAGCACCTTTCGGATTTCACAGGTCATTTTTTTCAGAATTTGATTTCAAACTCCTTACCACACATTTGGGCCCCTAGAATGCCAGGGCAGTATAACTACCCCACAAGTGACCCCATTTTGGAAAGAAGACACCCCAAGGTATTCCGTGAGGGGCATGGCGAGTTCCTAGAATTTTTTATTTTTTGTCACAAGTTAGTGGAAAATGATGATTTTTTTTTTTTTTCATACAAAGTCTCATATTCCACTAACTTGTGACAAAAAATAAAAACTTCCATGAACTCACTATGCCCATCAGCGAATACCTTGGGGTCTCTTCTTTCCAAAATGGGGTCACTTGTGGGGTAGTTATACTGCCCTGGCATTCTAGGGGCCCAAATGTGTGGTAAGGAGTTTGAAATCAAATTCTGAAAAAAATGACCTGTCAAATCCGAAAGGTGCTCTTTGGAATATGGGCCCCTTTGCCCACCTAGGCTGCAAAAAAGTGTCACACATCTGGTATCTCCGTACTCAGGAGAAGGTGGGGAATGTGTTTTGGGGTGTCATTTTATATATACCCATGCTGGGTGAGAGAAATATCTTGGCAAAAGACAACTTTTCCCATTTTTTTATACAAAGTTGGCATTTGACCAAGATATTTATCTCACCCAGCATGGGTATATATAAAATGACACCCCAAAACACATTCCCCAACTTCTCCTGAGTACGGAGATACCAGATGTGTGACACTTTTTTGCAGCCTAGGTGGGCAAAGGGGCCCATATTCCAAAGAGCACCTTTCGGATTTGACAGGTCATTTTTTTCAGAATTTGATTTCAAACTCCTTACCACACATTTGGGCCCCTAGAATGCCAGGGCAGTATAACTACCCCACAAGTGACCCCATTTTGGAAAGAAGACACCCCAAGGTATTCCGTGAGGGGCATGGCGAGTTCCTAGAATTTTTTATTTTTTGTCACAAGTTAGTGGAAAATGATGATTTTTTTTTTTTTTTTTTTTTTTTCATACAAAGTCTCATATTCCACTAACTTGTGACAAAAAATAAAAACTTCCATGAACTCACTATGCCCATCAGCGAATACCTTGGGGTCTCTTCTTTCCAAAATGGGGTCACTTGTGGGGTAGTTATACTGCCCTGGCATTCTAGGGGCCCAAATGTGTGGTAAGGAGTTTGAAATCAAATTCAGTAAAAAATGACCTATGAAATCCAAAAGGTGCTCTTTGGAATATGGGCCCCTTTGCCCACCTAGGCTGCAAAAAAGTGTCACACATCTGGTATCCCCGTACTCAGGAGAAGTTGAGGAATGTGTTTTGGGGTGTCTTTTTACATATACCCATGCTGGGTGAGAGAAATATCTTGGTCAAATGCCAACTTTGTATAAAAAAATGGGAAAAGTTGTCTTTTGCCAAGATATTTCTCTCACCCAGCATGGGTATATGTAAAATGAAACCCCAAAACACATTCCCCACCTTCTCCTGAGTACGGAGATACCAGATGTGTGACACTTTTCTGCAGCCTAGGTGGGCAAAGGGGCCCATATTCCAAAGAGCACCTTTCGGATTTCACTGGTCATTTTTTACAGAATTTGATTTCAAACTCCTTACCACACATTTGGGCCCCTAGAATGCCAGGGCAGTATAACTACCCCACAAGTGACCCCATTTTGGAAAGAAGAGACCCCAAGGTATTCGCTGATGGGCATAGTGAGTTCATGGAAATTTTTATTTTTTGTCACAAGTTAGTGGAATATGAGACTTTGTATGAAAAAAAAAAAAAAAAAAAAAATCATCATTTTCCACTAACTTGTGACAAAAAATAAAAAATTCTAGGAACTTGCCATGCCCCTCACGGAATACCTTGGGGTGTCTTCTTTCCAAAATGGGGTCACTTGTGGGGTAGTTATACTGCCCTGGCATTTTCCAGGGGCCCTAATGTGTGGTAAGTAGGTAAATGACCTGTGAAATCCTAAAGGTGCTTTTTGGAATGTGGGCCCCTTTGCCCACCTAGGCTGCAAAAAAGTGTCACACATGTGGTATCGCCGTATTCAGGAGAAGTTGGGGAATGTGTTTTGGGGTGTCATTTTACATATACCCTTGCTGGGTGAGAGAAATATCTTGGCAAAAGACAACTTTTCCCATTTTTTTATACAAAGTTGGCATTTGACCAAGATATTTCTCTCACCCAGCATGGGTATATGTAAAATGACACCCCAAAACACATTCCCCACCTTCTCCTGAGTACGGCGATACCAGATGTGTGACACTTTTTTGCAGCCTAGATGCGCAAAGGTGCCCAAATTCCTTTTAGGAGGGCATTTTTAGACATTTGGATACCAGACTTCTTCTCACGCTTTGGGGCCCCTAGAATGCCAGGGCAGTATAAATACCCCACATGTGACCCCATTTTGGAAAGAAGACACCCCAAGGTATTCAATGAGGGGCATGGCGAGTTCATAGAAAAAAAAAAATTTTGGCACAAGTTAGCGGAAATTGATATTTTTAATTTTTTTCTCACAAAGTCTCCCGTTCCGCTAACTTGGGACAAAAATTTCAATCTTTCATGGACTCAATATGCCCCTCACGGAATACCTGGGGGTGTCTTCTTTCCGAAATGGGGTCACATGTGGGGTATTTATACTGCCCTGGCATTCTAGGGGCCCTAAAGCGTGAGAAGAAGTCTGGAATATAAATGTCTAAAAAATTTTACGCATTTGGTTTCCGTGAGGGGTATGGTGAGTTCATGTGAGATTTTATTTTTTGACACAAGTTAGTGGAATATGAGACTTTGTAAGAAAAAAATAAAAAAATTCCGCTAACTTGGGCCAAAAAAATGTCTGAATGGAGCCTTACAGAGCGGTGATCAATGACAGGGGGGTGATCAATGACAGGGGGGTGATTAATGACAGGGGGGTGATCAGGGAGTCTATATGAGGTGATAACCACAGTCATTGATCACGCCCGTGTAAGGCTTCATTCAGACGTCCGTATGCGTTTTGCGGATCCGATCCATCTATCAGTGGATCCGTAAAAATCATGCGGACGTCTGAATGGAGCTTTACAGGGGGGTAATCAATGACAGGGGGGTAATCAATGACAGGGGGGTGATCAGGGAGTCTATATGCGGTGATCACCACAGTCATTGATCATGCCCCTGTAAGGCTTCATTCAGACGTCCGTATGCGTTTTGCGGATCCGATCCATCTATCAGTGCATACGTAAAAATCATGCGGACATCTGAATGGAGCTTTACAGGGGGGTAATCAATGACAGGGGGGTAATCAATGACAGGGGGGTGATCAGGGAGTCTATATGGGTTGATCACCACAGTCATTGATCACGCCCCTGTAAGGCTTCATTCAGACGTCCGGATGCGTTTTGCGGATCCGATCCATCTATCAGTGCATCCGTAAAAATCATGCGGACATCTGAATGGAGCTTTACAGGGGGGTGATCAGGGAGTCTATATGGGGTGATCACCACAGTCATTGATCACGCCCCTGTAAGGCTTCATTCAGACGTCCGGATGCGTTTTGCGGATCGGATCCATCTATCAGTGCATCCGTAAAAATCATGCGGACATCTGAATGGAGCTTTACAGGGGGGTGATCAATGACAGGGGGGTAATCAATGACAGGGGGGTGATCAGGGAGTCTATATGGGGTGATCACCACAGTCATTGATCATGCCCCTGTAAGGCTTCATTCAGACGTCCGGATGCGTTTTGCGGATCCGATCCATCTATCAGTGCATCCGTAAAAATCATGCGGACATCTGAATGGAGCTTTACAGGGGGGTAATCAATGACAGGGGGGTGATCACCACAGTCATTGATCATGCCCCTGTAAGGCTTCATTCAGACGTCCGGATGCGTTTTGCGGATCGGATCCATCTATCAGTGCATCCGTAAAAATCATGCGGACATCTGAATGGAGCTTTACAGGGGGGTTATCAGGGAGTCTATATGGGGTGATCACCACAGTCATTGATCATGCCCCTGTAAGGCTTCATTCAGACGTCCGGATGCGTTTTGCGGATCGGATCCATCTATCAGTGCATCCGTAAAAATCATGCGGACATCTGAATGGAGCTTTACAGGGGGGTGATCAGGGAGTCTATATGGGGTGATCACCACAGTCATTGATCATGCCCCTGTAAGGCTTCATTCAGACGTCCGGATGCGTTTTGCAGATCGGATCCATCTATCAGTGCATCCGTAAAAATCATGCGGACATCTGAATGGAGCTTTACAGGGGGGTGATCAGGGAGTCTATATGGGGTGATCACCACAGTCATTGATCATGCCCCTGTAAGGCTTCATTCAGACGTCCGGATGCGTTTTGCGGATCCGATCCATCTATCAGTGGATCCGTAAAAATCATGCGGACGTCTGAATGGAGCTTTACAGGGGGGTAATCAATGACAGGGGGGTAATCAATGACAGGGGGGTAATCAGGGAGTCTATATGGGGTGATCACCACAGTCATTGATCACGCCCCTGTAAGGCTTCATTCAGACGTCCGGATGCGTTTTGCGGATCCGATCCATCTATCAGTGGATCTGTAAAAATCATGCGGACATCTGAATGGAGCTTTACAGGGGGGTGATCAATGACAGGGGGGTGATCAGGGAGTCTATATGGGGTGATCAGGGGTGATCAGGGGCTAATAAGGGGTTAATAAGTGACGGGGGGGGTGTAGTGTAGTGTAGTGGTGCTTGGTGCTACTTTACTGAGCTACCTGTGTCCTCTGGTGGTCGATCCAAACAAAGGGGACCACCAGAGGACCAGGTAGCAGGTATATTAGACGCTGTTATCAAAACAGCGTCTAATATACCTGTTAGGGGTTAAAAAAAACACATCTCCAGCCTGCCAGCGAACGATCGCCGCTGGCAGGCTGGAGATCAACTCTCTTACCTTCCGTTCCTGTGAGCGCGCGCGCCTGTGTGCGCGCGTTCACAGGAAATCTCGGCCATCGCGAGATGACGCGTATATGCGTGACTCTGCGCAGGGCTGCCACCTCCGGAACGCGATCCTGCGTTAGGCGGTCCGGAGGTGGTTAAAGACTAATACTAAACAGAGGTTTATTTTTTCACTTGGCCAGCTGGCCTTATGGGATTATGATTTTCTGTGCTGGTCTCCATCGTCTATACAAAAAAATATATATCTTAGGGCGGGTTCGCATTAGCGTTCTTAATTCCATTATACTGTTCTGTTATAACAGGGTTATAACAGAATGTAATGGAATTTAAGGACAGAATGCAAAATGGAACACTTTAAGAGGCATTTTGTTTTGCTCCATCCTAATACATTTCTATGGGCACAAATAACTGTTCCGTTAAGTATGACAGAAAAAAAGTCCTGTCCTGTACACAAACCTCTAGGGTACCTGCCATGGTATACCAGCACCACAGTGACAGACAGGGTTATCTCCAGAAAAGAAGCTGGACTTCCTCAGTATGATTCACTGCACAGGGATGGTTAAACCCACACGCACCAGGGAAGCCACCCCGTACCCTCCTCCAATAACTCCCATGTGGCGATGACATGGTAAAATGCGAGTTAATGCTGGTAACACCGGCACCACCTCATGGGGGTACAATGCCACACTTCCAGGTGATGCACACTCAGGGGGAGGGCCCTAATGTCCCGCAGCTTGATAAACTCCATGTAGGACATCTAGAGCTGCTAGTGCCATACGCGCTGCAACTCCCCTCCTTGGCAGCCACAAGCACCATGTAGCCGGCCCGGGTTATGATAATACCTGAACCCAACCCAACTTCCGCAATGGTCACAAGATGATTTGAGCCTCACTACCCAAAGAAATGTGTCGGGACACAACTGGACATCTGGGACCTTACTGCTGAATATTCCTACCAAATCCTAAACAGAGCCGGTATTTTTTGGTAATAGGGCACAGCAGAGAGCCCTAGGTAGCCACAGTGACGAGTTGCCCTTATCAGGGCGAGTGATCCGCTAACTGAGAATAAAAGTTCAGCTCAGGCCAAGCAGGGACACTCCAGGGAAAGGCACTTGGCTCTGTACGGGCTTTCTGCACCTCTTGTCTCAGTTTGATTGACTCAGAATAAAAGAAGCGGTAAGATTGTTCCTTTTAATACTGTGCATTGGCATCAATTTGCAATGTTTTATATCATGTTGTATTTGCACATAGTTTGTACATACTAAAACTTATACGGGCTCTACCTTTTAATAGAGTGATTAAAAGTTATGTTTTATCGACTTAAGGCTACCACCATTATCTGTGAATTTACAAAAGATTCT
Source organism: Bufo bufo (assembly GCF_905171765.1). NCBI lineage: Eukaryota > Metazoa > Chordata > Amphibia > Anura > Bufonidae > Bufo > Bufo bufo. The sequence goes on from NC_053395.1 coordinate 57,172,412, forward strand.
GTCTCAAAGTAAGCCAAATAATAGTATAGATTTAGACAAAAGTGTCTATCCCTGCACCAAATTTATCATCCAGCATGAGGATCTGTGATACATGGTACTAACCTCTCTAAGAAAGTGTATGCCACCTATAGTCTTAATAAAATTGTGCATTGCTGTGCAGCTATTGCTGGATCTAAACTGAACCCTAATAAATCTGTAATACTTAAGCACTTGAGTAACTTGGTGCTAATGAGTTCCACCTCAAATAGTACAGAGGGGTAATTTTGGTCCCTTAGGCTTTAAATGGGTTGTCTCATCACAGACAATGGGGTATACTTCTGGGATATGCCCCCATTGTCTTATACTGTAGGTGCAGGTCCCACAGCTGAGACCCTCACCTACAGGTGAAAAATCGAAAAATTTGAATATACTGCAAGGTTCATTTATTTCAGTAATGCAACTTAAAAGGTGAAACGAATATATTGTATGAGATAGACTCATTACATGCAAAGCAAGATATTTCAAGCCTTTATCTATAACAATAAAATCCCTGTGTGAGCAGTACCCCCCACTTTCAAGATGGCAGAGCGCACAGCACCCCCCCCCCCCTTTCAGGATGACATAGTGGCAGCAGGGTAGAGTGTTAGCTGTAATGAATGAAAAGCTAACACTCTGCTTGAAACGGCCGAAAATGTTGGCCATTTAATCCCTTCCATGCCATGGTCCTTAGGGACAGGGCCGGTTCTAGGTGAAATGGGGCCCTGGGGCAAAAAACAATAAGGCCTCCCCCCTCCCCCCCATGACACTTGATGACTTTTACAGAAGAAACTGTATATTGTGTGGCACAGTGTATGCTATATGTGTATAACCTAAACATATTTCATATGAAAACGTACAGTTACTTGGCTTGGCCCTTGGGGATCTCGGACACAACTTCAACACTTTGGCCGGAGGCTCGGTGGAGCTGATGTTGTGTTTTATCCTAATGAGAAAGATTTTATAATAAGGATTTGGAGAAGGGGCAGAGGGATAGCAGAGCAGGGGGAGGCTGGTGCTGCTACTAGGGGGTCATACCATGGGGGAGAAATAAAGCCCACCATAATGCCCCCCCAGTAGAAATAATTCTCTTTATAATGTGACAGTGCAAAGAAATACCCCCTTGTAATGCCCCCAGTTGAGCTAATGTCCCTATAGTGCCCCCATAATGTGCCAGTATAAAATACCCCTATATAGTGCCCCCAGTAAATGCTCCCAGAGTGCTCCTCTCCCCCCTCCCTCCTAGTGCCCCCATAATGTACCAGTATAAAATGTCCCCTATATAGTGCCCCAGTAGATGCCCTCAGTGTCCCCCATAATTTGTAAGTATAAAATACCCTTTCTCAGTGCCCCCGTAGATGACCCCATAGTACTCCTCTCCCCCCTTCCCCATAGTACCCACCATAATGTGTCCCAGTATAAAATGCCCCTATACAGAGCCCCCATATAAAATAACCGTTATTTGTGGCCTCAGTAGATGCCCCTATAGTGCCCACCAATAATGTGCCAGTAATAAGTGCCCCCATAGATATCTCCCAATAATGTGCCAGTAAAATGTGCCCTCATAGATGCCCCCAATCATGTGCCAGTAATAAGAGCCCCCCACCATCATGTGTCAGTAACAAGAGCCCCCCCCATATCATGTGCCAGTAGCCAGAGCCCCCCATCATGTGCCAGTAGCCAGAGCCCCCCCATCATGTGTCAGTAGCCAGAGGCCCCCCATCATGTGCCAGTAGCCAGAGCCCCCCTATATCATGTGTCAGTAGCCATAGGCCCCCCTATCATGTGCCAGTAGCCATAGCCCCCCCAATCATGTGCCAGTAGCCTGAGCCCCCCCATCAACATGTGCCAGTAGCCAGAGCCCCCCATCATGTGCCAGTAGCCACCAGTATTGTACACAATTTCACAAAAAAACAAAAACACTTATGCTTACCTCCATCACACAGCGATGCGACGCAGGCCTCTTCCGGCCTGTGTCCCATGCTGTACGGCTCAGGCGGCGCTATGACGTCATCGCGCCGCCTGCATCGGCCTCTGATAGGCTATGGTTACACTCTTGAGCTCAATGCTAAATCACCAAGATAGGATCCTGCAACCTGTTATGGACAATGGATCATGTGATGGACCATGTGATGAGCGCAGTGACGTCACCAAAGGTCCTTTTCTCCCAGGTCTTCAAAGAAGAAGAAAGAAGACAAGCTGGGTTGCGCGAACAAGTGGATGAGGTGAGTTTAATTTTAATTTTTATTTTTTAACCCCTCCATCCCTAATTTACTTAACATTCTGCATTAAGAATGCTATTATTTTCCCTTATAACCATGTTATAAGGGAAAATAATAAAATCTACACAACACCGATCCCAAACCCAAACCGGAACTTCTGTGAAGAAGTCTGGGTTCGGGTCTGGGTACCAAACATGCCGATTTTTCTCACGCGTATGCAAAACGCATTAAAACGCTTTGCACTCGTACGGAAAAATCACGCATTTTCCCGAGACACACCCGCATCCTATCCGTCCCTCACACGTGACTCCCATGTGCAAGAGGCCTATCATTTTCTGCACTTCTTTATATGTTTTCCCCTCTCCAATCAACTTTTTTATCAAGGTATGCTGTTCTTCTGAACGACCCATTTTTTTCTCAGAATTCCAGAGAGAAATGCGCTGTAACCAGCATGTACAACATTTGCCGCCTTCCTTCCTTAATTGAGGGCAATAATTGCCACCTGATTTTCAAAGAATGAATGGCATCACTAATTGAGCTCCACACTGCTATTATTTTGAACATGCCCCTTTCAATTAGTGATACAATTACACAGAATCAGCAGCATGCATGTCATGACTGTTGGGTCTGTTGGATTTCTATTACTCTATTACACCTGCTAATAAATTATTTGCCATGTAGAAATATCATTTCTACCAAAAACAATGATTGATCAGGTTAGTGATGTCTGACTGCTATTATTTTGAACACAACTGTACTTGCTTGAACATTGAGTGTTATTCCCCAACACGTGCTGACCAGAAGTGCCCTGAGAACAAGGTGTCACTCCTGGGCTAAAGCGGAGAAACACAGACAAGACAGAGTAAAACAGGAAATGTTTGCATTGGGCCCACCAAAGAGATAAAAGGGTAATTGATGTCAAAATGTATTTGGTATACAATTTAAGAAAACAGACTAACTGTATAACTATACCCTACTATCAGCATTCATGTGATATTAGAATACATCATCTGATGTTGATTTCTAGTAAGTAATTTACTGCTTATTTTAAAACGGTCCCCACACTTCCCTTTACATAACTGTATAAGAATAACGTAGCCTCATTTACACCTTGCTGCCTGTATTCATTACTTCTCTTTATTATCACCTTCAAATGCAGTGTAAGGCTATAAAGTTTTACAAAGCACTGAAGTTGTTTCAGACACATGAAATAAAAATACTAAGAGAGGTCATATTTTATTCTTCAATTGTGTGGATAGTACTGCACAGCAAGACTGCCCTAAGAGGGTTTGTATGCCGAGCAACCAAGCTTCGACTGGTCAATCTGTCTGTGAGCTTGGATGCCAATCAGGTTCCTGACAAATTCCAGACTCATGTTGGGGATTTAAGTCTTGTTCTGACTGCTGTCCTTACCTGTGATTTTGTCCTGGTTCCAGTTTGCTCAGAACAGTGCTGCATATCTGTTGGACTGTATTAACCTCAGCTTGTTTCTGGATTAACCCCTTAACTACTGATTCGTCTTTAATTGTTTCTCCTGGCTTGGACTCCACTTCTTGGTTCAGGTATAACCTAGAGATGAGCAAACAATCGGAAGTTCGGTTCGGTTCAGGTTTGCCAAATTTATTAAAAAGTTTGGTTTGGACCTGAATCGGTGCAGGCTGAACCAAATTCCTGAAAATTGGTATATAACAACCTCCACTATTCTAGAACTCAGAACATGTTATCTCTTTTCGTACATTTTTTTATGAATTTTTGCTTTTTGTACTTCCCCAACCCGCCCCCGGCCCCCAAAGCTTTGGAACGCAAATGTCAGCAAAAGTAAATTATGAGTGACAATGACATTCATAGCTATAGGTAAACGCACGTTTGATGGCATTAACAAACAGCATATTTAAAAACACACCTTGGCGTGCTATACTTTTTCATATTCCAAAACTTCAAAAAAATTTCCCTTAATTGGGGCAGATGGTGTTTAAACACACACAGTGTTATGGGATAAAACTTTTTTAAAAGTGGCATGTTGGGGGTCCAAATATCTAAAAATTATGCCTTGACAGGGTTAGAATGCCTTTCCATAAGACGGGCACAAGTGGTAATTATCAGGGGAAAAAAAGTGACTCGTTGTGAACTTGCCTAGAAAAATTCTCATTTTAATTGGGAACAGCAGCAGTGCTGTGTGGATGTGGAAAGGGTAGGGTATTAGAGGCATGTGCCTGCAATTGTTGCGGCAGCAGAAGCAGCATAACATGGAACATACCGGTACAAGGCAGTAGGTTGGCTATCTATGGGTGGTAGTAGTAGTAGTGGCAGATGCATAACATTAATAGTGGTGGCAGTAGGGGATTAGTAGTGGGGAGCAGCAGTTGAGGCGCTGGCGGCAGCAGCATCCATATGGTACATGATGGAGACAGCAGCACCCTGATGCAACATGATGGTAGACAGACAGTAGCAGTGGAATGATGGCAGCAGAGGCTTGATGGAGGCAGCAGCAGCTGTAGGCAGGCCACAGCAGTGGCATGATTCCACCAGCAGCCATACAGAATATGATGGTAATTAGGCAGCAGCAGTGGAATGAAGGCGTGATGGAGGCCACAGCAGCAGCCGTACGGAACATGATGGTAGGCAGGCAACATGATGGTAGGCAGGACAGAAGGCAGGCAGACAGCAACAGTGGCAACATGTCAGCAAGGCCAGATCTATTCATCAGCCTCAGCTGGAGGAGTGTGAAAATCCTCCCAAATCCAGGTTTGGTTCATTTTGACAAAAAAGATGTTTTGGACACTGGCAGAGGACAACTTGGTCTGTTTGAGTGTCACTACACCCAATGTGGCACTGAAAACTCTCTCCGATATGACACGAGAGACTGAGCAAGAAAAAAGAAAGAGATTATTCCCAGTTTGGGCCACTGTTCCAGTCTGTCTGCCCAGAAATCCATGGGGTCAGGGAACAGGGTATGCACTGGAGAGAGGCCAGAGTGTAGGTAGGTCTGAACCTGGGGGTTGAGGCGGGAGCTCTCAGCTTGCTGATAACTATCATGTTGAGGACACTGAAATGGCTGCTGCAGCTACTGCTGCTGTGGCTTCTGCTGCCCATGGCAGCGAGAGGGGGGTGACACTGGGGGCAGTGTAGAGGGCTGTAGAGGGCCTTTCAGACATGGTGTAAACAGTCTGTCTGTTCACTGTAAGCTTCGGCAGTGTTTCCTGGTAATATGATAATTTGTCCCCTCTTTCTGAGGGAGAAAAGCATTCTCCCTTTTTACTTTTAAAGCGAGGGTCTAAAAGCATGGCTAGCCAGTAATCATCAGACTGCTTGATGTCAGTGATCCTCCTATCACTGCATAAGCAAGTGATCATATAACTCACCATTCTGGCCAGCGTGCCTGAGGAGCCAGTTCTTTCCGTCTCCACCCTCCACTGAGATGATTGGATGTCCTGGCCGTTGCCAACGTCATCATTGTCCTCTTGCTCCTCCACCTCCTCCTCTTCTTGCAATGGCAGCTTCTCATCCTCTTCTTCCTCCTCCATGGCAGTCTATTCTCATGGGTACCCAACAGCTACAGCATTGGCAGCCAGATGTGTTGGCTGTTCTTCCTCCCCTGCTGCATGAGCATCAGCATCTGTTAAAAGATAAAAATGAGGTGGGTGACATTGTTCATGTCGCAGTTGTCCCTGTTGACAAACTTTATGGCCTCTTCGAAGAGCTTCAACACCCAACTCATCTCAAATGACCTACCACTGCCTGACCTAAAAACAACACATGCTCCCTGCCGCTGAGTTGGCCTGGTGCATAACAAAATGACTCACAGCTTTCTACTGCTCGTACAGATACTTGAACATGTGCAATGTTGAATTCCAGCAAGTTGGCACTTTGCGGATTAGGCAGTGTAGCAGCAGGATGTTCTATCTCTGCAAGCCCAGGAGAGTGTTGCTCACCACATAAAAATGGCTGGAATGTGAGGACAGTCTCCTGGACATTGTCAGTACCTTGCACAAGCCAATGTACTTATTTAGAAATTGTTGCACAACAAGATTGCTGACGTACTCCATGCAGGGAGTATGTGTTATTTTCCCCAGGTTCAGGGCAGCCAGGATGTTGTGCCCATTGTCGCTTACCACCTTGCTCACTTGTAGTCAACGGAGTTACAGCCAGCAGGATGATTGCTGCTTGATGCACTTTAGCGCCTGTGTGGCTACTCTCACCCAGGCCACTAAGCTCCAACATGGCATGGCAACGCTTGACTTGACGTATGTGATACGAAGGAAGGGGAGCGAGAGCTATGTTGTGCCCTGCTGCTGTTGAGGACAGGAGCATGTCCATGAAGGAGGAGGTGGAGGAGGCAGATAAATGCTTGGTGTGAGAGCCAGGCTGAAACAATCATGGGGGGGGATCAAAAGCACCTAGCCTTGTTGCTGTTTCGCTGCTGCCACAAAAAACATTGACCCAGTGGGTCATGAAAGACATTTACTGTCTCTGCCCATAACAGCTTCTCCAGGTGTCCATCGTGTCATGAACCTTACTGCACAGTGAGAATCGTGATCTCTGCCACGTGAGAGTACAAGGCCTGTGATGGCTTTTTTGAAGAATTAATGGCAGCTAGGTATCTTTCGTCACGACTGCAACAAGAGCAACTTTGTAAAGTGGGAAATAAGCTTGCTAACTAGCTAATTGCTGGGTGTGTACAGTTGTTTAATGGCCACTCATTCCATTATTGATGGATGACAATAGAGCAGAGGATGAGGAGGAGAGGTCTGAGTGGGGGAAGCGGAATGGGATGATGACCATGTGAAAGGCACATTGCTGCCCTGGCTGCTACAAGGGGGAGCGGGAGAAGGAGGGAACTCCAGTTGCGGCAGCTGGCTTCCACCTTGGCTTTCCCATGGGATGAGGTGATGCCACTTCATGTGGTTCAATAGAGCTGTGGTGCCTATGTCTGTGTTTGCCTGCCCATGTCTTATTTTGTTCTTGCAGAGCTTGAACAGGGCAATGCTTCTGTCTTCCGGCAGAATGGACAAAAATTCCAAATAGGAGATACTTGCACAGAATGAGAGGCAGCCAAGATTGGCTTAGCTCTCGCATGTTTTTGCCCCACCCACCCACAGTGTCAGCGGCATCACCAGATTCTGAAGCAGACATGGCACTGGCAGTTCTTTGGGATATACGTGGCCTCTGCTCTTTATTGCTGCCGCCACCACCCTCATTCTCTGATGTTGCCTCCTCCTCAGGACCCTGATCCAGCTCCCAGGTCCTGTTCAACACAAAATCGTCATCAGAGTCCTTATCCTCCTTGCCGCTTTTATCCGACTGAGATAACATGGTGGACTCCTTGGTGCTCCTCCCCCACATTTGCCCTGACTGCCACTGTCGCTGCTCCCACTGCCAATACCGTGGCTACGGGTGCCACTGATACCACCACAGCACAGCTATGCACGGGGTCCCCCGCCTCCTCCTGAACCGTCTCCTCAGGGAATTACAAATGCTGACTTCTCTCACACAAGTCGTCAGCAGGAAGACTATCTTAACTGTCTGCTGTAGGGAATGGTGAGATTTTCTTGCCACTTCTTAGGAAAAAGGAAGGTGCCCCTATAGGAAGGGGCAATGAAGACTGAGAGGACTCCACTGAAAGCGGTCTCTGGGGCTGCAAGGAGGAGGAGCAGGAGGAATGCTCTGACCCTGACGCCTGGCTCTACAGTAATGTGTCAGGCTCCAAAGTCACCTCCACATCATTCTGCTGCGACTTTCCAAAGCCAGCTGGTCCTGCTACTAGCCAGATTCTGGACCAGGGTCTTTCATTTGGTCACACAATATGGAATGGTGTGCAAAATTTTTTTAGAACTTAAAGACAGGAGGCATAATGTCCTTCCCTTTCCACAATCACACTAAAGACACTGCTACTGACAGTTTGACTGCAAATAATGCAGTATCGGTGCCACTAACATATTTGGGTCTAACGCCTAATGTCTTTTGGGCGTTAAAATATGTAGATTCATCAAAAAAATTATCTAATGTAAAACACAACCTAATATGTTAACCTACTATGCAATTATTTCCCCCACCACACGAGCACCTGAAGTGCCTAGAGATGCACCAACCTGGATTTTGGCATACTTTTTCACACCATATAAACCGTTCGCTATTTTCCCAAACTTAATATAAATATAAATATATAAATGTCAACGGTGTAGATATGCACCAACACAGATTTCTGCCTAGTATTTCACGTTATCACTCAGAGATATAATCTTCCACTACCATGCGTATTGTAAGACACATATATGCTATTTTCCCAAACTTCAACCAAAAAAATTAAAGGGTCATGTTTTCATAAAAAAAAAATCTATTTTAGCATATGTTACTGCTGCAGCAGAATTATGCATAAAGCAATCTTTAAATTCTTCACATACTACTGTTTTCCTTGAGTTTTTCCATTAGTTACGGCTGTTTAAACATTTACAATTTGAGAACCTTCTCAAGATGGCTCCCCTGCCAGTTCTCTGAGGCCAAAACTGCTTTCCCTTACTTCACATACACACTTGCTGTAGCCAGCAGCTCCCTGCCAGCCAATAAGATTGGATTACTGAGAGACATGCCTCCTCACTCTGAAGCCTAATGCAGGCATGCAGTCTGAAGGATCGCCCCTCTGTCTTCTGTTTACAAGGGAGCAGTGGAAAGGTACAGAGGACATTAATGAAAGCGGTTATTATAAGGTAATTATAGATCTTTTGACAATCATTGACAGAATAACTCAGGTATACATCCCTAGCTCTAATAAACTAGCAAATAAATAAAAAATATGACAGTTACCCTTTAACCACCTCCCATCTGCCCGTTGACTATAAATGTCCGGGAGGTGGATCTCTATCTCTGAATGGACGTTTCTGAACGTCTATTCAGAGATGGCAGCTGCACGCTAATCATGCAGCTGCAGAATGGGTTGCACTCTGTCAGTGACAGCAGGGCAACCCAGAGAGAAAGCAGGGACAGTTCCCAGGTGTCCCTGCCTTCTTAATCGCTGTGTACAGATCAGAAAGCACTAAGTGACCGCCGAGGCCGGGAGAGTGCAGGAGCTGTTGGGTCTTCTACAGACCTCGATCAGCCCTGCACTGAGGCTGTACAGCGTTGTATAGTGCTGTATAACCTCTCTGGGGTGTGCATTTCGCCTGTAACTGGAGCTACTATGTCAGCCCGTTACAGGAGAAATCAATAGTGAAAAAAAAAAAGTGAAGTTAAATGTCCCCCAGAGGTTTTGTATGACCTTATGGGGGACATAAAGTGTAAAATAAAAAATAAAAAAATGAAACAAGTAAGGAATTAAAATTAAATGTTCAAAATAGAAAAAATTTAATAAAAATAGACATATTTGGTATTGCCGTATCCGTGACGGCCGGCTCTATAAATATATCACATGATCCAGCCAGTCCGATAAACACCAATAAAAAAATAAACAAAAACTGTTACATTTTTGTCACCTTACCTTACCTTACTCCAAGTGGTCAAAAAGGCGAATGTCCCACAAAATGATACCAATAAAACCATCACCTCATCCCGCAAAAAATTAGCCCTTGCATAAGAAAATCGCTAAAAAAAAACAAAAAAACTATTAAAACATTATTTTTTGGGAATTTTTTGGGAATAATTTTTTTGGAACGCAAATGTCAGCAAAAGTAAATTATGAGTGACAATGACATTCATAGCTATAGGTAAACGCACGTTTGATGGCATTAACAAACAGCATATTTAAAAACACACCTTGGCGTGCTATACTTTTTTCATATTCCAAAACTTCAAAAAAAGTCCCTTAATTGGGGCAGATGGTGTTTAAACACACACAGTGTTATGGGATAAAACTTTTTTTAAAAGTGGCATGTTGGGGGTCCAAATATCTAAAAATTATGCCTTGACAGGGTTAGAATGCCTTTCCATAAGAAGGGCACAAGTGGTAATTGTCAGGGGAAAAAAAGCGACTCGTTGTGAACTTGCCTAGAAAAATTCTCATTTTAATTGGGAACAGCAGCAGTGCTGTGTGGATGTGGAAAGGGTAGGGTATTAGAGGCATGTGCCTGCAAAAGTGAAATAAAATAAAAAAACTATACATATTAGGTATCGCTGCGTCCATAACAACCAGCTCTATAAAAATATCACATGACCTAACCTAAAAAAAAAAGTGCTAAAAAAGCCATTTTTTGTCACCTAACATTTCACCTCATCCCGCAAAAAAATAGTACCCTAAGACAATCAGTCAAAAAAAAAAAAAAAAGCTATGGCTCTCAGACTATGGAGATACTAAAACATCATTTTTTTTTTGTTTCAAAAATGCTATTATTGTGTAAAACTTAAATAAATAAGAAAAAGTATACATATTAGGCATCGCCACGTTCGTAACGATCTGCTCTATAAAAATGTCACTTAATCTAACCCCTCAGGTGAACACTGTAAAATAAATAAAAACTGTGCTAAAACAACCAATTTTTTGGTCACCATTGTATCATAATGAATGTTCAAAAAATCATACCCAAAAATGGTACCAATAAAAACGTCAACTCTTCCTGCAAAAAACGAGCCCTTGCACAAGACGATCGGCAGAAAAATGCAGACGTTCAGAAAATGCAGACACAAAAACATAATTTTTTTTCAAAAATGCTTTTTTTATGTAAAACTGAAACAAACAAACAAAGAAAGTAGACATATTTGATATCATTGCGTCTGTAACAACTTGCTCTATAAAAATAGCACATGATCTGCCCTGTCAGATGAATGTTGTAAAAAAATATATATAAAAACAGTGCAATTTTTTGGTTACCTTGCCTCACAAAAAACATAATATAGAGCAATTAAAAATCATATGTACCCCAAAATAGTACCAATAAAACTGGCACCTTATCCCTTAGTTTCCAAAATGGGGTCACTTTTTGGGAGTTTCTACTGTAAGGCCTAGTTCACACGAATGTGTGTGATCCGTGGCCGTATTGCGGCCCGCAAATTGCGGGCTGCAATACACGGCCACAGGTCCGTGTGCATTCCGCATCACGGATGATGACCCATTCACTTCAATGGGTCCGCAAATCCAGAATTGCGGAACGGCAGCACGGAACGGGACCCCTCGGAAGCACTACGGAGTGCTTCCGTGGGGTTGCGTCCCGTACTTCCGTTCCGCAAAAAGATAGAACATGTCCTATCTTTTTGCGGAACGGGCGGATCCGATGCGGCTGACCTACTGCCGGCGATCGTGCATTGCGGCCCGCAATTTGCGGGCCGCAGCACGGGCACGGTTCACACACGTTCGTTTGAACTCGGCCTAAGGGTGCATCAAGGGGGCTTCAAATGGGACATGGCAGCAAAAAAACAGTTTACGACCACATGTGGGGTGTTTCTGTAAACCGCAGAATCAGGGTAATAAATTTTGAGTTTTGTTTGACTGTTAACCCTCGATGTGTTGAAGATTTTTTTTTATTAAAATGGAAAATCTGCCAAAAAAAGTGAAACTTAAACATTTGATTTCCATTTTCCTTTAATTCTTGTGGAACACCTAAAGGGCTAACAAAGTTTGCAAAATCAGTTTTAAGTAACTTGAGGGGGTGTAGTTTCTAAATTTGCGGGGAGTATCCACTATGTAAGCCCCACAAAAAGACTTTAGACCTGAACTCATCCTTAAAAAGTGGGTTTTGGCAATTTTCTTAAAATTCTAAGCCTTCTAACGTCCTAAAAAAATAAAACAACATTTACAAAATGATGACAACATAAAGTAGACATATGGGGAATGTTAAGTAATAAAAAAATTTCAAAGTATCACTTTCTGTTTTAAAAGCAGAGAAATAGAAATTTTTAAAATTGCGAATTTTTCAAAATTTTTGGTAAATTTGGGATTTTTTCATAAATAAAGGTGAAATATATTGACTATTTATGACTATTTACAATGTGCCACGAGAAAACAATCTCAGAATGGCTTGGATAAGTAAAAGCGTTCCAAAGCTATTACCACATAAAGTGACATATGTCAGATTTGCAAAATTAGACCTGGTCAGGAAGGGGACAAATGGCTCGGATGTGAAGTGGTTAACCCTTTCACCCCCAGAGTTTTTTTTTGCATTTTTGTTTTACTCTCCCTGTCTTCCCAGAGCCATAACTTTTTTATTTGTCTGTCAACATAGCCATATGAGGGCTTGTTTTTTGCGGGAGAAGTTGTACTTTCCAATGCCACCATTAATATTGCATATGATGTAGTGGGAAGCGGGGAAAAAATTCCAGATGGGGTGAAATTGCAAAAAAAAGCTATTCCACCACAGTTTTACGGGTTTGATATATACGGTGTTCGATAAAACTGACCAGTTACTTTTATTCTACAGGTCATTACGAATCTGGCGATACCTCATATGTATAGTTTTTCTTGCGTTTTGATAGTGATAAAATTTTTTAAAATAATCAGTTTTATTTATTTGTTGCCATATTTTGACCCCTATATCTTTTTTGTAATTATGTGTATGAGGGCTCATTTTTTGCGTGGCGATCTGAACTTTTTATCGCTACCATTCTGGGGTGTGTGTGAGTGGGTCACCATAAGGGGCCCCCAATATGAGACATATGATACTCCAATTGAATACATCTGTGACTACATTGAATAAGCTATGAGTGATATAACATGCAATTTGTGTAACTGATCACTAGAGGCCCTTAGTCGGGCAGCCCCCTTAGAACTAATGGAGCGAGATGTTGACAATTACTATAAAAAGAAAAGTTATCCTATAGCTGCACAGGATTTTCTTTCTTATTGAAATGAACTATAAAAAGTAGCTTCTTATTTATTTTGTGCATTTTGTTATTTTGTTGCCATGTCCTAACTTCCTTTCTCCAGCCCCTCTAGCTTTTCCAAGGAAGTGGCAGGAGGACTGAAAGTCGGCAGTTAGAAAGCAACGGATTCAGACGTGTCTGCTAAATTGTTTACCTGAGGTGTCCTGTGATCAGCCAGAAATTGAAGGCTTTATCCACAGCAAGCAAGGGACGATTGTTGAATATCTGCTGCCTGCTAAAGAAGATTTGTAGTCTTCATTTATAATCAGGAACTGAGGAGACCAGAGGCCTGCCTGCCCTGAGGCCAGCGTTCCATCAAGAAAACCAAGCTACCATTCAGGCCTGCACTGGAGATCTCAGCCTGAAGCATTTTCCACTCGGTTAGGCCTCCTGCACACGGCCGTTTTTTCCCCCCCGTTTACTGGCCGTTTTTTGCGTTCCGTATGCGGTCCGTATACGGAACCATTCATTTCAATGGCATGCCGGAGGGGGATATATGGCAAAACTCCCATGGAAAATTACGTAGTTGAAGCAGAGTCGGGTTTTAATCCATAAAGGGCATAAATCACCTAACATTCCTAAATTGTTTGGAATAACGTGCTTTAAAACATCAGGTATTATGTTGTATCGATCAGGTAGTGTAAGGGTTACGCCCGCTTCACAGTGACAGACCAAACTCCACATTTAACGCACCGCAAACAACCGCAAACAGTCCATTTGCACAACCGCAAACTCCCCATTTGCACAAGGTTGGATACCAAGCTAGCCATGTCCCGTTCCTTGTCCTCACTGACGTCATTGAAGGTCTCTTCCTCCACCCAGACACGTACAACACCAAGGGTCCCTGAAAGGTGACAACAAGCCCCCTGGGACGCCTGCTGTGGTTGGTCTTCCACCTCCTCAAAGCCACCTTCCTCCTCTGACTCCTCTTCTCTTCTTCAGACTCCTCTCTCTGTGTTGCCGCAGGTCCAGAAATCGAGGACCACAAGGCTGCTTCTGGTGGTGATGGTGACCACAACTCTTCCTCTTCATGCTCATCTACGGCCTGATCCAGCACTCTTCGCAGGGCACGCTCCAGAAAAAACGCATATGGGATGAGGTCGATGATATTGCCTTGGGTTTGACTGACCAGGTTTGTCACCTCCGCAAAAGGACGCATGAGCCTACAGCCATTGTGCATGAGCGTTCAGTAACGCGGCCAAAAAATACCCAGCTCCGCAGAGGCTGTCCTCTTTTTTTTAAATAAAAAAAAAAACAGTTCTTAACAGTTTAATCTCAGTTTTGTCCCCTATCAGGGGCCGGTGTATGGAATAGATTTTAGGAACCGGGAGATGGAAAAAGATGCTTGGTAGGTCCTCTTACTTCCAATATGGGGCACTGCGCGTGCGCCGTGTAATGTACTGTGCAATCCCAATATGAGTGGTGTGTTTAAGTAGTACTATTCCTATCAGTTTAATCCCTGTTGCGTCCCCTATCAGGGGACGTGTATGTAATAGATTTTAGGAACCGGGAGATGGGAAAAGATGCTTGGTCGGTCCTCCTACGTCCAATTTGGGGCACTGCGCGTGCAATCCATGGTGCCACCAGATAGGAGCGGTGTGTTAAGTAGTACTATTCTTATCAGTTTAATCCCTGTTACGTCCACTACCAGGGGACATGTATGGAATAGATTTTAGACAACCGCAAAGAGTTGTCAATAGTTGACACACTCATGACATAAATTTTATACCTCTATGCATCAATCTTGGTGTAGTGATGACTGTGCTCGTGCGCACGTTTGGGAGATTGCAGGTGATGGGTTTTTTTCAAAGCCTATGGTCGTGCTGAGGTAGTTCAGTGACAGTTAAGTGACCCAGAAAACAATGATTCTGCAGTGTGAGCCCATTGTTGGCCTAGCAGGCTTTAATGATCACCTTAGATGATCACAAAGAAAATTAATGTTTTTTCTATGCAAAATTATCCAGCCGATCGCTTTTGGTCTGTTCACAATAAAACAACGACCTTATTATCTGGGGTGTGCCAACATTGCCATTGCCAACACACTCATAGAGGTGGTCGCTTCATTGTGATACGCAAGCCCCTGCACCACAACAAGGTAACGATCACGAAGAGGAATTGACACATGTACAGTCAGGTACATAAATATTGGGACATGGACACATTTCTAACATTTTTGGCTCTATACTCCACCACAATGGATTTGAAATAAAACGAACAAGATGTGCTTTAACTGCAGACTGTCAGCTTTAATTTGAAGGTATTTACATCCGAATCAGGTGAACGGTGCAGGAATTACAACAGTTTGCATATGTGCCTCCCACTTGTTAAGGGACCAAAAGTAATGGGACAGAATAATAATCATAAATCAAACTTTCACTTTTTAATATTTGGTTGAAAATCCTTTGCAGTCAATTACAGCCTGAAGTCTGGAACGCATAGACATCACCAGACGCTGGGTTTCATCCCCGACGATGCTCTGCCAGGCCTCTACTGCAACTGTCTTCAGTTCCTGCTTGTTCTTCGGGCATTTTCCCTTCAGTTTTGTCTTCAGCAAGTGAAATGCATGCTCAATCGGATTCAGGTAAGATGATTGACTTGGCCATTGCAGAACATTCCACTTCTTTCCCTTAAAAAAACTCTTTGGTTGCTTTTGCAGTATGCTTTGGGTCATTGTCCATCTGCACTGTGAAGTGCCGTCCAATGAGTTCTGAAGCATTTGGCTGAATATGAGCAGATAATATTGCCCAAAACACTTCAGAATTCATCCTGCTGCCTTTGTCAGCAGTCACATCATCAATAAATACAAGAGAACCAGTTCCATTGGCAGCCATACATGCCCACGCCATGACACTACAACCACCATGCTTCACTGATAAGGTTGTAAGCTTAGGATCATGAGCAGTTCTTTTCCTTCTCCATACTCTTCTCTTCCCATCACTCTGATACAAGTTGATCTTGGTCTCATCTGTCCATAGGATGTTGTTCCAGAACTGTGAAGGCTTTTTTAGATGTCATTTGGCAAACTCTAATGATTAGAGTTTTTAGATTAGAGTCTAATCTCTCCTTCCTGTTTTTGAGGCTCACCAATAGTTTTCATCTTGTGGTGAACCCTCTGTATTCACTCTGGTGAAGTCTTCTCTAGATTGTTGACTTTGACACACATGCACCTACCTCCTGTAGAGTGTTCCTGATCTGGCCAACTGTTGTGAAGGGTGTTTTCTTCACCAGGGAAAGAATTCTTCGGTCATCCACCACAGTTGTTTTCCGTGGTCTTCCGGGTCTTTTGGTGTTGCTGAGCTCACCGGTGCGTTCCTTCGTTTAAAGAATGTTCCAAACTGTTGTTTTGGCCACGCCTAATGTTTTTGCTATCTTTCTGATGGGTTTGTTGTGTTTTTTCAGCCTAATGATGGCTTGCTTCACTGAAAGTGACAGCTCTTTGGATCTCATCTCTTTGGATCGCATTTCCAAATGCAAATAGCAGACTAGAAATTAACTCTGGACCTTTTATCTGCTCATTGTAATTGGGATAATGAGGGAATAACACACACCTGGCCATGGAACAGCTGAGAAGCCAATTGTCCCATTACTTTTGGCCCCTTAACAAGTTGGAGGCAAATATGCAAACTGTTGTAATTCCTACACCGTTCACCTGATTTGGATGTAAATACCCTCAAATTAAAGCTGACAGTCTGCAGTTAAAGCACATCTTTTTCGTTTCATTTCAAATCCATTGTGGTGGAGTATAGAGCCAAAAATGTTAGAATTGTGTCCATGTCCCAATATTTATGGACCTCACTGTATGTGCCTTTTTTTTGTTTGGTTTTTGAAGCCACAGTGCAGCACCAGAGGCCAGAAAAATTAGGCATTTACACATGCCTGAAAAATTAGGTAATGTTGCAGCCGCTGCTGTAGCAGCGGCCAGAAAGATTTATGTTTCCCAGGCAGAAAGTGCCCTAAAACATTGCGGCTTGAACCCTAGTTGGTGGCGGATAAGTCACGCAAGTCATTCGGCATTCAGAGATAAAATACAGCAGCGTGTGGACCATTTTTAGCCCAAGGCAGCTCATCTCATCAGGCCTTTTTTAGTCGAATGTATCGCCGACTGTCAGTCGCTTCGGGATCCATCCCTCATTAATCTTAATAAAGGTGAGGTAATCTAGACTTTTTTGACCTAGGCGACTTCTCTTCTCAGTGACAAAACCTCCTGCTGCACTGAAGGTCCTTTCTGACAGGACACTTGAAGCGGGGCAGGCCAGAAGTTCTATCGCAAATTGGGATAGCTCAGGCCACAGGTCAAGCCTGCACACCCAGTAGTCAAGGGGTTCATCGCTCTTCAGTGTCGATATCTGCAGTTAAGGCAAGGTAGTCTGCTACCTGTCGGTCGAGTCATTCTCTGAGGGTGGACCCCGAAGGTCTGTGGCGATGCGTAGGACTTAAAAAGCTCCGCATGTCCTCCATCAACATCACGTCTGTAAAGCGTCCTGTCCTTGCCAGCGTGGTCGTGGGAGGAGGAGGATTACTTTCACCTCTTCCCCTGTTAGATTCCCGTTGTGCTGTGACATCACCCTTATTCGCTGTGTAAGGCCTCTTTCACACGACAGTATGGCTTTTTCAGTGTTTTGCGGTCCGTTTTAAACGGATCCGTTGTTTCGTTTTTTGTTTCCGTTGTGTTTTTCCTTTCCGTTTTTCCGTATGGCATATACAGTATACAGTAATTTCATATAAAAAATTGGGCTGGGCATAACATTTTCAATAGATGATTCAGCAAAAAACGGAACGGATACGGAAGACATACGGATGCATTTCCGTATGCATTCCGTTTTTTTGCGGACCCATAGACTTTAATGGAGCCACGGAACATGATTTACGGCCAAATATAGGACATGTTCTATCTTTCAACGGAACGGAAAAACGGAAATACGGAAACAGAATGCATACGGAGTACATTCAGTTTTTTTGCGGAACCATTGAAATGAATGGTTCCGTATACGGACCGTATACGGAACGCAAAAAACGGCCCGCAAAACGGAAAAAAAAAACGGTCATGTGAAAGAGGCCTAAAGCATACTTTTTAATTTATTTTGGAACTGCTGCATCCTTTCCGACTTGCGGTAATTCGGTAGCATTTCAGGCACTTTCTGCTTATACCGGGGGTCTAGTAGCGTGGCCACTCAGTACAGGTCGTTCTCCTTCAGCCTTTTTATACGAGGGTCCCTCAACAGGCACAACAGCATGAAAGACCCCATTTGCACAAGGTTGGATGCCGAGCTAGCTACTCATGTCCCGTTCCTCGTCCTCAGTGATCTCACTGAAGATAAGTTCTTCCCCCCAGCCATGTACAACACCACGGGTACCAGATAGGTGACAACGAGCACCCTGGGATGCCTGTTGTGGTTGGTCTTCCTCCTCCTTCTCAAAGCCACATTCCTCCTCTGACTCCTCTTCCCCACAATCCTCTTCCAGCGTTGCCGCAGGTCCAGCAAGCGATGCTGATAAGGCTGTTTCTGGTGGTGATGGTGACCACAACTCTTCCTCTTCACGCTCATCTACGGAAGAAGGGCACGCTCCAGGAAGAAAACAAATGGTATGACGTCGCTGATGGTGCCTTCGGTGCGACTGACTAGGTTTGTCACCTCCTCAAAAGGACGCATGAGCCTACAGGCATTGCGCATGAGTGTCCAGTAACGTGGCAAAAAAATTCCCAGCTCCGCAGAGGCTGTCCTAGCTCCCCGGTCATACAAATACTCGTTGACGGCTTTTTCTTGTTGGAGGAGGCGGTCGAACATTAGGAGTGTTGAATTCCAACGTGTCGGGCTGTCGCAAATCAAGCGCCTCACTGGCATGTTGTTTCGCCGCTGGATATCTGAAAAGTGCGCCATGGCCGTGTAGGAACGCCTGAAATGGCCACACACCTTCCTGGCCTGCTTCAGGACGTCCTGTATACCTGGGTACTTATGCACAAAGCGTTGTACGATCAGATTACACACATGTGCCATGCACGGCACATGTGTCAACTTGCCCAAATTCAATGCCGCCAACAAATTGCTTCTGTTGTCACACACCACTTTGCCGATCTCCAGTTGGTGCGGAGTCAGCCACTGATTCACCTGTGCGTTCAGGGCGGACAGGAGTGCTGGTCCGGTGTGACTCTCTGCTTTCAACCCCAAGACGGCGTGACACTGTCATATCCGGGATGCGGAATAGCCCCTGGGGAGCTGGGGGGGTGCCGTTGATGTGGAGCAAGACGCAGCAGCAGAAGAGGACTCAGCCGAGGAGGTTATGGAAGAGGATGGAGTAGGAGGAGTAGAGGAGGTGGCAGCAGGCCTGCCTGCAAGTCATGGCGGTGTCACCAACTCCTCTGCAGAGCCACGCATTCCATGCTTGGCAGCCATCAGCAGATTTACCCAATGCGCAGTGTAGGTGATATACCTGCCCTGACAGTGCTTTGCAGACAAGGTATCAGTGGTCAGATGGACCCTTGCCCCAACACTGTGTGCCAGACATGCCATTACTTCCTTTTGCACAATCAAGTACAGGTTGGGGATTGCCTTTTGTGCAAAGAAATTTCGGCCGGGTACCTTCCACTGCGGTGTCCCAATAGCTACAAATTTTTTGAACGCCTCAGAGTACACCAGCTTGTATGGTAAAAGCTGGCGGGCTAAGAGTTCAGACAAACTAGCTGTCAGACGCCGGGCAAGGGGGTGACTTTGTGACATTGGCTTCTTACGCTCAAACATGTCCTTGATTGGCGTGCTGTCTGGCTGACCCCGGGTGCCGATGCATGCTGTCTGACTGTGCCACTAGCTCCTTGCGACGACCTCCCCCTGCTTCCAACTCGTCTCCTCCTCTCTGTCTCCCCATCAGAACTTTCCAACCGTTCTTCTTCTCTTCGAGCGGGCACCCGCGTGACATCCACGTACACATCGTCATCATCAACCGCATCACTTGTATCTGACAAATCAGCAAAGGAAGCAGCAGCGGGTACAACATCATCATCATCACACGTCCATGTGCGTAATGCTGCCTGACTGAGACATATCCCTGTTATCTACATCCTCTGGCAATAATGGTTGCGCATCACTCATTTCTTCCAACTGATGTGTAAATAACTCCTCTGACAGATCAAGTGAAGCGGCTGTGGTGCTAGTGTTGGTGGTGGCGGCAGGCGGGCGAGTGGTAACTTGAGAGGTGCCCGAAGCTGAGCTGGAGGAGGATGGTGCGTCAAGGTTCCGAACGGAAGCTGTAGAAGATTGGGTGTCCTGTGTTAGCCTCTGAACACTGGGCATTATTCTAGTGCCAAAGGGAATCACAGCACCACGACCACGACGGCCCCTGCGGGGTGGCCTGCCTCTGCCTGTCATTTTTTTTTGATTCGCTAAGTTGTACTATGCGTGCAAGCTACAGTGACACCAGATATGAGTTGCGCTGGTGACACTATGCACTTGCAGCTGGGCCTTAAACACACAAACACGTGTGTGCAACTGACTGCTATTTATGCACAGTCAAAATTGTTGTTTTTCTTTAAATGGAATCGAATGTGACACCAGATATGAATGGCGCTGAAGTGACACTATGCGCTTGAAGCTGGGCCTTAAATAGGACCGTTCACTAGTTTAAAAACTAAACTTGTCTCTTGCTGCAGCGCTGGCCAATCGTAGCGCACAGCTCATAGCGTGGGAGTCCCAGGCTATGAGCTGTGCGCTACGATTGGCCAGCGCTGCAGCAAGGGACGACCCTAATACAAAAACTCTGTCCAGTACAACAGAGGGAGCTGCAGACATCGGAGCCTATACCGGGCGAACGGAGCGGCGCCCAGACATACTAGTAAGTGCAGGGGGACCCTTGGGCGCCGCTCTGCCCACTGATATAGTTAGTTTTTAGTTTTTAAACTAGTGAAAGGTCCTCTTTAAACACACAAACACGTGCAGGCAACTGACTGGTATTTATTCAGTCAAAATTGTTGTTTTTCTTTAAATGGAATTTAATGTGACACCAGATATGAGTTGCGCTGGTGACACTGTGCACTTGCAGGGCATCAAACACACGCGCGTGCCAGCAACTGACTGCTATTATATTACAGTCCAAAAAGTTTTTTGTTTTTTTTAATGCAAGCTACTGTGACACCAGATATGAGTGGTGGCACTGGGCAAGTGGGCACAGTATACGCTGTGAGCCTGACACACACGCTGGCAGGCAGGCAACTGCAATTAGATTACACAGGGGAAAAAAAGAAAAAAAAAGCAGACTGATGTTCTAGCCCTAAAAAGGGCTTTTTGGGGTGCTGTCAGGACGCTGTCCTTACAGCAGAGATCAGATGAGTCTTTCAGGAATGAAGTGGACACTGAATACACTAGCCTAGCTATCAATTTCCCTATTAAATCAGCAGCAGCTACACTGTCCCTCCTCTCACTAAGAATGCAGCTTCCGAATGAATCTAAAATGGATGCTGTCCAGGAGGTGGGAGGGTCTGGGAGGGAGGGTCTGCTGCTGATTGGCTGGAATGTGTCTGCTGACTGTGAGGTACAGGGTCATTAGGAACCCAGCTCTAAGTTGAATTCGCAATGCGATTAATATAACCTGTATTAATCGCATTGCGATTACAACTTAGATCTGAGTTCCTAATGGTTGTATTGGTAGAATTGACGAATATAACGAATATAGCACTATATTCTCAATCTTCTTTATATTCTAGCAATACAACAACCATTAGGAACCCAGCTCTAGGTTGAATTCGCAATGCGATTAATATAACCTGTATTAATCGCATTGCGATTACAACTTAGTCAAATTTGTGACACTGCAGCTTCCGAATGAATCTAAAATGGATGCTGTCCAGGAGGTGGGAGGGTCTGGGAGGGAGGGTATGATGCTGATTGGCTGGAATGTGTCTGCTGACTGTGAGGTACAGAGTCAAAGTTTACACAATGATGACGAATAGGGGGAGGACCAAACATCGCATATGTTCGCCCGCCGCGGCGAACGCGAACAAGCGATGTTCGCTGGGAACTATTCGCCGGCGAATAGTTCGGGACATCTCTAGTTGGGAGCTCAAAGGAGTCTATCTGAGGTGGGGTGGTGGGCATTACCGGCATCTGGGAGAGATAGTGTGGGATTTTTTCTGTATTTGGCCTCTGTGAGCCACAGTGCCCCTCAGCCGAGATCTCAGGTACACAGACCCCAAATTTGGTGTTGATTCCTATTGGCTTCAGTCGTCTGTGTTTGGTTAGGAG
Organism: Bufo bufo; assembly: GCF_905171765.1. Lineage (NCBI taxonomy): Eukaryota > Metazoa > Chordata > Amphibia > Anura > Bufonidae > Bufo > Bufo bufo. Next base: position 57,194,661 of record NC_053395.1, read on the forward strand.
ATCCTGCTGTATTTAGCGCCATTTAGGCAAAATATAAATCCTTATAGGTACAGTACCTAAATTAGGGAATTCCCGGCTGGGGTCCCACTGTGGACAATCTTGGGTTGCTAGCAACCCAGATAGATTGTACCACCACTTCAGTACACCGGAGCACAACTCAGTGTGTTCCCGCTGGATCACGGTGTACATTATATTGTATATAGTTTTCTCCTCTAGAGTCAGTAAAGTTCTTTTAGTTCACACTGCTCACTGTCCATGCATTCATTCTTGTGTGGTTCACTGTATCCCAACAGACTCCCTCGGGGTCCACCTCTTACATGTGTATGACTTTTGATCACTTTTTTCCGTATGCCATATGGAGAATATATTTTTATATTTTTATACTATGGGCGTTTTCCCACATTGCGACACCCATGATGGGTATTTAAAAAAAAAAAAATTTTTGTTCTTTTATTTTTATTTTGGAAAAAGGGGGTGATTTAAATTTTGATAGTTTTTTTATTAATTTATTTTTTAAAACTTTTTATTTTTACACTTTTTTATAGTTCCCTATGGGGACCACGGCATCTGAGGGGTTAAATGTCTGCAATCGGCATTACTGTCGGTTGCGGGCATGAACCGTGGGTGTCTGCTATTAGAAACAGGTGGCCACCCGCGGCTATGGCGCCCGCAGCGCTCAGGACCGGGCGCCATCTTTAAAGACTCGGCCAGCGCCGTACTATTACGGCGCTGGTCGGGAAGGGGTTAAATTTGTACTGTGTGGAGATGCACCATCATGGATTTCAGCCTAGTATTTCACGTTATAGGTTCATAATGAACCCAGTTCGTTGTGAACTGGCTTGCTCATCTATATTTTCAGGGCCGGCTCCAGGTGTCCATGTGGCCCCCTTGTGGCATTTTTCACGATGCACATGACAATGAAACTGCATGCATTATAATTTTATATATATATATATATATATATATATATATATATATATATATATATATATAAATGGGACAAGCAGTAGTAGTTTGTACCATTTTTGCATACATACAACTTTTTAATTGCTTTTTATTCAATATTAAAGCTCGTCATAATGCCCCTCAGTAGTAATAATTCTCCTTATAATGTGCCAGTACAAAAAATGCCCCTTACAATGTATGCCAGTGCAATAAATGCCCCCAATAATGTGTACTAGTACAAAAATACCCCCATTATGTGAGCCAGTACAAGAAAATATCCCCTCTTAGTGCCCCCAGTTGAGCTAATGTTCCTATACTGCCCCCATAAAGTGTGCCAGTATAAAATACCACTATAGAGTGCCATCAGTAGATGACTCCATAGTACTCCTCTCCCCCTTTCCCATAGTGCCCCAATAATGTGCCAGTATAACATGCCTCTATATAGGGCCCCCAGTAGATGCCCCATGGTGCTCCTCTTTCCCCCTTCCCCATAATGTGTTCCAATATAAAATGCCCCTATATAATGCCCCCAGTAGATGCCCCCATAGTGCTTCTGTCTACCCCTTCTCCATAGTGCCCCTATAATGTGCCAGTAAAAAATGCCCCTATATAGTGCCCCCATAGTGCTCCCCCTTCTTATCACGCACAACAGGGGTGTGCCAAATAAAAAAATTGTAACGACCGACGACACGCACAGGGAGGAAAACAGGGAAAGCCCTGCCCAAGGGAGAGGGAAAGGTGGTGACCCCTAACTCACCTTGCGGCTGGCACCTGACTGCCCTGACGTCCCTAGACGGGTTCCTCACCCGTGCGGCGATCGCGTGCCTAAACCCTGGCTTTCCCTAATATGAGCCCTGGATAGTGAACAGGCCGGTGGGATCGCTAGTCCACACCACTATCACTAAGAGGGAAAC